>NC_053028.1:660986095-661174524 GCF_003073215.2 Triticum urartu | reverse complement strand
ATATTTTGAGCATGAATCTATAGGTGGAGAGCATTTGCATTGCATTGCATCCAGACTTGATTTCAGTCCCTTAATGCCAAGTTTGACAACCATGGCATTGTTCTGCTTTATTCTTTTCATGCACGCAAGCTCATAATCATTATGATGCTGTTTAGAATCTGAGATTCATGAAAACATAAAAAGTAGTCAGATTATCTATGGAATGCATTGTGTATTCAACTCAAAGAGTGTCTCCCTATAAACCCCTGCATATGCAAAGTTCACCCCCAACCGTGCTGACCCAAACACACACGGAAATACAAACCTCTCATGTCTCTATAACAGGCAGACACACATTTCAAAATTGAAGTAGGAACATTAGAATCATATCAAATTCGTATTTGAACAAATAAACTAAGGAATTATCAGTGGCATAATGTTTAGCTTCAAGGGTGGAGTGCTGGTAGTGCGACACAAAGCAAGTAGGCAGATTTTATTCCATGTAAAAGATCGCAGTCTATGTAAAAGCTGGAAATGACACTTTCTTTCTATACAATGCAGTGTTTGTTTCCCACACATGATGGAAGAGATCACACAGAGAAATACTATTCACTCGTGTCTACGATTCCAGTATTTTGAAACAGGGTGGTCCACCCTAAAAGAATATTGACAACAAATATGACAAGGCAAGCATAGATGTAGTGAATCAATCATTTACTTGTGAGCTTACTAGGACAACTATGCGGAATTGTAACTGTAGTAAGAGACCGTCCAAAATCTGAATCAAGAAGTTTGTCTAGCACTTATTGTTTGCAAATAATCGACGTGAATAATTGGATATCATATCGAATGAGTAAGAAAGACAAGTAAAATTGTCAGCAAACCTGGCCTGCAGTAGTAATCCGGGTCAATGTCACTATGACCAACAATCCAAAATGACTAGTGTCTGTTCCTAGGACCGGAATACTGAAACCCTGTGAACTTTACAGGTACTAAAGATTACTGAAATACATCTGAACCATTAAGTGTAGGTAGCACTCGGCACACAACATACCCTAATGACAGTCCTGCCTAATGAGTAATGAATCAATTAGAAAATGGGTGATGAGGAGTGGCTGCTGAGTGTTGAGGACCTATGTCAGGATAAATCGGGTTGGCTTAGTGGGTGCTGCACGCTTGAGCCCTGAACGAACTGGGAAGGTAGGCACGGTGGCGCGCCCTGGCAGCGTTGACGCTGTTGGGCGAGCGGCTCCTTACCTCCTATTAGTCCGGAGTCTCCTCCTAGAGTCATGTCGTTCGGAAACGGCAAGTCGCCGGCGATGCAGGCGGTTGGGGGCGAGTATAGATCGGAAGCGCGCAACAAAACAAAGGGGAATCGGGGCCTGGGCCGACCCAAAATCCCAGGGTGGGCCGCGGCCCAGCGTGGGCACACTGTAGAGATACACACCCGAGCGGTGAACATGCATTTTTGAAACTAAATTAGGAACAATTAGCTGACCAATTAAACGACTCTGTTTTAATAATATCAGATTCGTATTTGAACAACTAATCTTGTTTAGCTTGATGGGTGGAGCAGTGCTATTATGACAGGAAGCACGTATGCTGATCATATAGTGATCATAAAAGGGGGAAACCCTAGGTATTTTTTGAGCAAAGAGGGTTTCCCCTCCGATTTCTATTAAATAAACCACCACAGAACCAACATGATCAATTAAACCCTAAGAATGATCAATTAAACCCTATTATGACTATGCCATGGCAGATTTAAAGCTGCAAACCAGGGAAATGCTATTTAGCACCCATTGTTTGCTTCAAACTAAGAACTAAATTCTAAGAGCGGAAAAGAAAGTACAGTAACCAAGTTACGATCTATTTTCTGGTTGAGAACAAAAAGTTGAGGAGATATGAAGTACCACCTCTCTTGCGGCGCCTTGTAGGCATCGAGGGTGCAATGGCTGTCGGTGGTGTTGAAGCAGATCTGCGACGGTAGACGGGTGCATCGGGGGATAAGTCCCGTTGTGGTGGAAGAGAAGGTCGTGTGAGCGGCCCCGACAAAGAGGACGACGGCGCCGATGAAGCGAGAGGACGCGATGCAAGGCTCTTCGTCTGTCGTTGTGGATGAGAAATGCCCATCTCTAGCAGTGGACGATGCGGTCTTGGTAGGCGCTCCGACATGGTGGAGGACGGTGGCGATGGATGGGGTGGAGGACGACGGCGATGGATGGGGTGGAGGACGACGTCAATGGATGGGGTGGCAGACGGAGGAGGCTGGTGTGGGGATGGTGTTCTAGCGTGGACGGTGTATGAATGGGAAAATGGAGGGAGAGGTACGAGTGTAACGCCCCAGACACACCCGCCGGTGGTCGTTACTCCTGGCGGGATCTAGACTGGCCCCACAGATCAATACTAGTCTTCTCTGCACACTTTGTCCTCACTCATGCGCACTCGGGAGCAACTTCCCGGGCGGTCACCCATCCTGACACTACTCCAAGCTGAGCACATTTAACTTTGGAGTTCTGTCCGAATGGGCTCCCGGAAAAGAAGGAATTCCTTATTGATATAAGTAGTCTATCATCCCTAATAAGCCAGGACATCACATACACCCCCACTCAGAGGAACCGACGGGTCACAAATGTCATGAACAACATGACCACGCACATGTCCGCAACCATCCATGTAACAGCGAGGGTCGGCTCTGATACCAACTTATAACGTCCCAGACACACCCGCCGGTGGTCGTTACTCCTGGCGGGATCTAGACTGGCCCCACAGATCAATACTAGTCTTCTCTGCGCACTTTGTCCTCACTCATGCGCACCCGGGAGCAACTTCCCGGTCGGTCACCCATCCTGAGACTACTCCAAGCTGAGCATGCTTAACTTTGGAGTTCTGTCTGAATGGGCTACCGGAAAAGAAGGAATTCCTTATTGATATGAGTAGTCTATCATCCCTAATAAGCCAGGACATCACAACGAGGAACCATGTTTTTGGGACGCGCCTGTCTGAAATATGGGAAAGTTACAAACTTAGCCCCCGTTTAAAATTTGGACGTCTCGTCGGTTGGGGATAGGACCGTAATCTCGCATCTCACAAATATTTGCCCAGAGCGATTTCCGGCGAGGGAGGGTGTTTTGGTGCCCATGGTTGGCACCCACCGTGTATGAACGGGGCTGACAGGTGATACGTCTCCAACAAATCTATAATTTTTGATTGCTCCATGCTATATTATCTACTGTTTTGGACATTATTGGGCTTTATTATCCACTTTTATATTACTTTTGGGACTAACCTATTAACCGGAGGTCTAGCCCGGAATTGCTGTTTTTGCCTATTTTAGGGTTTCGAAGAAAAGTAATATCAAACAGAGTCCAAACGGAATGAAACGTTCGGGAACATGATTTTCGGAACGAACAAGATCCAGGAGACTTGGACCCTACGTCAAGAAACAAACGAGGAGGCCACGAGGTAGGGGGTGCGCCTACCCCCTAGGCGCGCCCTCCACCCTCATGGGCCCCTGTTGCTCCACTGACGTACTCCTTCCTCCTATATATACCTACGTACCCCCAAACAATCAGAGACGGAGCCAAAAACCTAATCATAGCCCACCCCTAGGGTCAACGCTACGCACGGCCGCCAACACATAACCTACAAACACCAGAAACTAGTTGCAACTCCTGGACAGAGTACGAGGGTGATTAAGAAGCCGAGAGGGTCAATTAAGGATCCCAATGAGTGGTAGTAGCTGTTCATGGATCACAGACACAGAACTCAGTTCCTGAGGACGGTTTCAATGAGACAACCCACCATGTACTCCTACATGGCCTCTCACCGCTACCTTTACCAAATCTTGTTCACACACTTAGCTCACACACAGTAGGACATGTTCACACACCTCCGATTCATCCCCGATGAATCAGACCGGACACAACTCTATGCAATAGCAGGCATGACAAACAAGCATGGATGAGTAGGCACATCAGGTCTCAAACAACTCCTACTCATGCTAGTGGGTTTCATCTATTTACTGTGGCAATGACAGGTCATGCAGAGGATAAGGGGTTCAACTACCGCAGCAAGTAACAGTTGAATCGTTGTTGTCCGAATGCAGTAAAAGAGAGCAGGAGCGAGAGAGTGGGATTGTATCAGAATGAACAAGGGGGTTTTGCTTGCCTGGCACTTCTGAAGATATTACATCTCTTCATCGGTGTCATCGAAATCATCGTCGAAACCACGTCTATCGAGAGGGGACAAATACCGGCAATAGAGAAAGAAACACAATCAATGTAATGCACAATATGATGCATGATCATGATATGGTAAAATGAGTGTCTTGGGCTAATGCAACTACAACCAGATGGGTTTGAGCTATTTTGAACCAAAGATTCAAAGTTCAAACTCATTTGTGATCTTAAATAGTGCTTATCATGTTTTTGCACTAAACAGCAAGTTAACTTGTTTAAACATGCATGAAACAAGTACAGATGGATAGATTGGATTTTTTTGATCATTTTTCATATATAAATCTTTGCATTTGGAGTTACAGATTAATTTCTATGAATTTTTGAAGTTTGCAAAATTTTCTGGAATTTCCTATATAAAAATAAATCCAGAAAATACTTATTGCGTCAGCATAGCATCACTGTGACGTCACCAGGTCAACGGGGCGGTCCAGGTCTAACCTGACCTGTGGGTCCCGCGTGTCAGTGTCATCACTAACTTAACATAGTTAGTTAGTGTTAGATTAAGCACTAATCTAAGTTAATTAGCACTAAACTAACCCTAACTAAATATTAACAGGGCGGGCCCACACGTCAGTGACCCTGGCAGGGGGGTCAAACACGGGTCAACTCGCCGGAGTTGACCTGCGGCTCGTCGCCGGCAAGGCCAGAGACGGCGGAGGGGCTCGGGATTCCTCCTCCGGCGACCAAATGGCCGGCGGAGGGTATCTACGTGGAGCTGGGACTCACGCCGCATCCATTTGTGCAAACGGCAGGGGATGAGGTGGCCCGAGCTCGCCGGAGGCAAGCTCGCGGCGGTGGCCGGAGTTCGGGCGCGGACGGTGTCGATGCTACGGTGCACAAGAGGAGAAGACGAAGAGTGCTACGTGTTCCTGGGAGTGTGCTGAGTGCGCTGATGGGCTCGGACGTGAGCTACAACAGCTGTGGCCGCGGCGGCGCCATGGCCAGCGGCGAGGAGTGCTCGGCAAGGTGGTTAGGGCGGTTAGGGGAGGCAATCGAGCACGGGGTTAGGGGGAAAAGGATCGTGGCCTCACAGCGGTTGCAGGGGCCGTAGAAGCGGGCTCGGGGAAGCTCGGACGGCGGCAAATTGATGGTGGAGTCCGGCGGCCGTGCTCGGGGAAGACGACTCGTGGCGGCGATGTGGGGCTCCCACGGTGGCGTGGCTTGGGGTGGAAGAAAGAGGGGGTCAAGGCGGAGCCTCTGGGCCGGTCAGAGAAGCGAGGGAGTGGCGGTGGCCGCGGTGGTGGTGAGCGGCGGCGATGGCTGCGTTCGGGTGGCCGCGAGGGGGAGAGCAGAGGAGAGGGAAGAGGCACGGGGAGAGTGGGAGAGAGGTCCGGGGCTGCGTGGCGTTGCGAGGGAGGGCCAGAGCGACGAGGGGGCAGCCAGGCAGGGTGGAGGTGGCGCGCGCGCGGCGAGCACACGCCCGGCGTCCTCCTGGCAGCAGCTGGAAGAAGACAAGGAAGGAGGTGGGCTGGGCCAACAGTGCTGGGCCACAGTTGGGCCGCCAGGTTTGCTTTCTCTCTCTCTGCTTTCTGTTTTAATTTTGTTTTCTATTATTCTGTAGTCTTTAGGGCTTTATTAAAAATACTTAGACACTTCCAAAAATCATGAAACTACTCATGATCACTCTTGGGAATATATCCTACAGTAAACATTTTAGTTTATGATTATTTGAGCATTTAAAATATTTCATAGCATTTAAATGCCCAAATGCAAATAGAGTATGATTTAATCCAGAGCCCAAATATGATTTAATCCAAGAATGATGAACATTTTTTAAAGCCATTTGGATTTACTGGAAATATTTTGGTTGAACCTAGTGAATTCCTTTAATGCTAGGGTTTAGGCAATCCCCATTTCAAGTTTCTTTCAAAGTTTAAACATGATGCACAGATGAAGTTACCCTAGTGCAATGCCAGAAGCCAGGGATGTGACATTATTGGGCTTTATTATCCACTTTTATATTACTTTTGGGACTAACATATTAACCGGAGGCCCAGCCCAGAATTGCTGTTTCTTGCCTATTTTAGGGTTTCGAAGAAAAGGAATATCAAACGAAGTCCAAACGGAATGAAACCTTCGGGAACGTGATTTTCAGAATGAACATGATCCAGGAGACTTGGACCCTATGTCAAGAAACAAAGGAGGAGGCCATGAGGTAGGGGGCGCGCCTACCCCCCCTAGGCCCGCCCTCCACCCTCGTGGGACCCCTGTTGCTCCACTGACGTACTCCTTCCTCCTATATATACCTACGTACCCCCAAACGATCAGAGACGGAGCCAAAAACCTAATTCCATCACCGCAACTTTCTGCATCCACGAGATCCCATCTTAGGGCCTGTTCTGGAGCTCCGCCGGAGGGGACATCCATCATGAAGTGTGAGTAGTTTACTTCAGACCTTCGGGTCCATAGTTATTAGCTAGATGGCTTCTTCTCTCTTTTTGGATCTCAATACAAAGTTCTCCCCCTCTTTTGTGGAGATCTATTCGATGTAATATTCTTTTTGCTGTGTGTTTGTTGAGACCAATGAATTGTGGGTTTATGATCAATATTATCTATGAACAATATTTGAATCTTCTCTGAATTCTTTTATGTATGATTGGTTATCTTTGCAAGTCTGCTCGAATTATCAGTTTGGTTTGTCCTACTAGATAGATCTTTCTTGCAATGGGAGAAGTGCTTAGCTTTGGGTTCAACCTTGCGGTGTCCTTTCCCAGTGACAGTAGGGGCAGCAAGGCACGTATTGTATTGTTGCCTTCAAGGATAACAAGATGGTTTTTTTATCATATTGCATGAATTTATCCCTCTACATCATGCCATCTTTCTTAAGGCGTTACTCTGTTTTCATGAACTTAATACTCTAGATGCATGCTGGATAGCGGTCGATGAGTGGAGTAATAGTAGTAGATGCTACTTGTCTCGGACGTGATGCCTATATACATGATCATACCTAGATACTCTCATAACTATGCTCAATTCTGTCAATTGCTCAACAGTAATTCGTTCACCCACTGTAAAATACTTATGATCTTGAGAGAAGCCACTAGTGAAACCTATGGTCCCCGGGTCTATCTTCATCATATTAATCTTCCAATACTTACTTATTTACTTTGCTTTTTATTTTACTTTGCATCTTTATCACAAAATTACCAAAAATACTATCTTATCACATCTATCAGATCTCACTCTCGTAAGTGACCGTGAAGGGATTGACAACCCCTATCACGTTGGTTGCGAGGAGTTATTTGTTTTGTGCAGGTACGAGGGACTCACGCGTAGCCTCCTACTGGATTGATACCTTGGTTCTCAAAAACTGAGGGAAATACTTACGCTACTTTGCTGCATCATCCTTTCCTCTTCAAGGAAATCCAACGCAGTGCTCAAGAGGTAGCAACAGGTAGGGCGGTTGTGTCACATTTGAGTGAAGTTACAAACCTGCCCCTATTGAAAATATTTGCCTACATCAATTTCGGCCGAGTCGAGTTTGTTTTGCCGCCCACCGTGTATGAATGGGGAAATGGAGGGAGAATTTAACTCCCCAGACACACCCGCCGGTGGTCATTACTCCTGGCGGGATCTAGACTAACCCCACAGATCAATACTAGTATTTTCTATGCACTTTGTCCTCACTCGTGCGCACCCGGGAGCAACCTACCCATCCTAAAACTACTCCAAGCTGAGCACACTTAACTTTGGAGTTCTGTCCGAATGGGCTCCCGGAAAAGAAGGAATTCCTTATTTCTATGAGTAGGCTATCATCCCTAATAAGCCAGGCTGTCACATACACCCCCACTCAAAGGAACCGACGTCCTCGTCGGGCCACAGGAACGTTCCCTCTTGGCACATATGCCTGCGCTCCCAATCCGGCACATGTGCCATGCCGTGTGCTACGACGGGTCACAAACGTCATGAACAACATGACCACGCACCTATCCGCAAACATCCATGTAACCGCGAGGGTCGGCTCTGATACCAACTTGTAATGCCCCGGACACACCCGCCAGTGGTCATTACTCCTGGCAGGATCTATACTGGCCCCACAGATCAATACTAGTCTTTTCTGCGCACTTTGTCCTCACTTGTGCGCACCTGGGAGCAACTTCCCAGTCGGTCACCCATCCTGAAACTACTCCAAGCTGAGCACGCTTAACTTTGGAGTTCTGTCCGAATTGGCTCTCGGAAAAGAAGGAATTCCTTATTGATATGAGTCGTCTATCATCCCTAATAAGCCAGGCTATCATAGAGAAACAGAGGTCTTTCGGACGAGCTTGAATCAAATGTGTTTTGCCGCCCATGTTTAGCGCCCACCGTGTTGGAATGGGCTCAGAGGCGGTCATGTCATGTCTAATTGAAGTTACTAACCTACCCCTATTGAGATAAGTGGAAATCGGGCCGATGGATTGTCCGTGTAAGGGGTAGATAGTAATTTCCATCTCCCAAACACTTGGCTTCGGGCAGCCGACGTGGGAGTGGACATTTTGCGGCTTCTTTCAAATTTTGGGACCATAAGCATCCACGTTTATCCTGGCAACTAAATTTGAATCCATTTTGTGTTCCTATATGAATCTTTATAAATCATTCTATGTGTTTTTATAGATCTTCAAAAGCACGACAAAGATGTATTCCACTGTCATATATGAATATGATTTACAAATGCCGATACTCGAATTCAGAAGCTAGAATCCAGTTTAAGGTGAATTTGAATATTTGGAACACTTTATGTTCAACTCAAATGTCACACGCAGCATAATGTGTACTCCCATTTAGATATGTACACAAGCGATGTATCAAGATTCAAATACCGAGTCAATCAACCAATAATATACAAAACTAACAGACATATAAACACTTATAGAGTATATGATCAATAATATCAACTAACATACATAATCCAGGCCGATGTACTTTTTTTGCTATAAGGGCATCCTTCTTTTAGCGAAGCTAGTACAACATCTTGGCTCTTTCCGATGCGTACCACTTATGGTCCATCTATACTACTATTATTGCTGAATGCACATTTAGCCTGATTGGCATATTTGTAGGTATGGCACAACAATCAAAATGAAATGTCTCTGAGTGTTATCAATTAATACAGACTTGTGCTCAAATAAAATTACAAACCAAAAAACAAAAAACAATTATTGCATGATCTCTAAAACAAATGGTTTGATCGATTACCTGAACAAACAACACAAAGGTTATTCAACGATGGAAAGAACATTTCACCGATGATTTACCAAGTGGGAATTTAATTTCCTTTTTTCCTTCGGGACCTTAACAATGCGGTCAGTCTCAGCTTGCTTCGTTTGGAAATCCACCAAATATTTAATGGATGTCTTGAGTACTACTTGTGATTGTGCTGTTTGCTTCCTCAACATGTCAACTTCATCACCAAGTGTAGAAGCAGAATCTCTTTCTACCACTAGTTTAGCTTATAAAGCATCAGCAGTTGGCAATTCATGATGCACGATTGGGCCGGTGCCACTACTATGGGATGATACAACGCCCATGGGGACCTCCCTCTTTGATCTTTGGCTAACCTGTTTTGCCAATAAAGTTCTAATTGTATTCTGAAAAGTTGAAGTTAGCAAAACATCTCAACTGGGAGATATAACAACAAACCAGTTAAACAAACAAGGAATTAAAGAGTTTCAATTGGATGCTGAAAAGTAGTTATTAACATCATTGTAACCGGTTGTTGCAGCAGCAAAGTAGTTAAACAAACAAGTTTTGCAAAAGGTACCTGTTGTGGCATTGGAGTTTGTCTTGGATCCTGAAAATTTGAGTAGCCAGTAACGTGATTAGAGCAACCGGTTGCAGCAGCAAAGCAGTTAAACAAATAAGTTTTGCAAAAGGAACCTGTTCTGGCACTGGAGTTTCTCTTGGATCCTGAAAAGTTGAGTAGTCAGTAACTTGATTAGAGCAACAAGTTACAGCAGCAAAACTGTTACACAAATATATTTTTGAAAATGTACCTGCTATGCAATTGGAATTCCAATTGGATCCTGAAAACTTGAAGTTGGTAAGATGATTACGTCAACAAGTTACAGCAGCAAACCAGGTAATAAGGAAGTTTCTGAAAACATACCTGTTGTGCCAATGGAGTTTCAGTTGGATCCTGCAAACTTGAATGTTAGCAATCAATAAATAAAGTTTTGTAAGAGCCATAAGAAACTAACATCAAACTAGTAAAACTAACCAGTTTTGGCAACGTATTTAATTACACATCAACTAGTAAAACTAAAACAAGTTCTTGGCAACGTATTAAAGTAATAAGTCCGTATCGTTTACCAGCAACACAGACATCTGTAAATTTCTTTGGTGTAAGAAAAATGATCCCAACACATATATAAGTTAAAAAGATGGTGTCCCTCATATAAACCTGATAATTGTCTATCTATGAACATGCAAACACTACTAGTGCTACAAGTGATAACAACAAACCATTTAAACAAACCGGGTATCAGAACGTAAATTACACGTGAATTCTGCTGCACCCTAGAAGTACATATGACCATCTATTTATGTGCTTAAGTACCTATTTAAGTTCAGGAAAACAAGTAATTCTTAACAGTAAGTATCAAACACATAGATAGGTGCAGTCTATAATAGGATCAACAGGCTATGGCATTATGTAATCAGTAGCAAACTAAATTAAGCCAAGCAACGTAATTGAACAATTTTGCAAAAAGTGGCTAACTAAATTCCCGAGAAGCAGGTAAGTGAACTTACGCTAGCTCTTTGTACATGCACACTGCAACTTCTTTTTCGCTTACAAGGTTGTATGAAGGAGTCCATGGCATCAATTGCTTGGATACGCAGTTCCAATACTTCTTTCTACCCACACTGCATTGGTAAGTTGAATGGTTAATCTGGTAAGATGGTGCGCCCTTGATATGTTATATGAGGACGTGTATTCAGACTAGTTGTAGCCACACACATCACACTGGCTTTTACTGTATATTTCATGCGATTACATTTGGCATATCGAGATTTAAGCAATCTACAATAGGATGAAAAGACTGGCATCCTTCACATTATTGGCGAACTCAGTCCATAGAAACAAGCAATTCAACCATTCTGTGGGTAAATCAAAAGCGCCACCGGAATATTTTTCACTACCCCAATCATACACGCAAAAAGGGGCGACGCCACCATAGGGGTTGGTATGGGCGGCCGCCTCGGGTGGCTGGAAAGTGTGCACCTAGTTTGAGTCGTCCAGGTTGGCCCAGGCTAGTTTTGTTCGTCCCAACGCACGAGCAGGCAATGTAAAAAATGAAGAAAAATGTTTCAATTTGGATGGGCCAATAACGTAAGTGCAAGGCAGGCCCTATAGCAGGCTCGCGGCCCAAACAAGCGCCTCCCATATTGATCGACAGCAGGAAAAAATCCCAATTCCTTCGCTCTAGCCTCTAGTCTGGTTCGCTACTAACCTAGCTGCCGCTGGACAGACCGACCAACACTTCCTCGCGCCTTCATTGGGGGGTGGTCTCTGGGCTTCAAGAGAATGGAAGGACAAGAAGATGAAGATCCAACCCTGGGTGTATCCTGCGTGGGAGGTAGCGATGGCAGGAAGGGCATGGCATCGAGCTTGTGCAAACGGACAGTCGCAGCTTGCAAGAGCGGCATGGATAACGAGCAGGTACAACACGTCCCTGATTATATCTAATTCAACTATTCAATTTCTGTCCAATAGATAAACCTGACAGTGTTGTAAAACTACTTGTATGTAGGGAATTTATGAGAAAATGAAACCAATTTATGCTTATTTTATAACTCACCCAATCAATACTGAACTGACTGAATCTGATGTATCTAATCAAGTTTGCGGTGCAAACACACAAGCTCATGTTGTTCTTGAGCCTGAAGTGTCTAATGAACAGACTTCTAATGACGGATTTGATGCTAACATTTTACATGCTCCTGGTGACGAACATATAGTGTCTAATGAGGGATCTAATGCAAGCATTTTGCAAGCTCCTGATTTAGTCTCTTATGATGATCTGCGAAGTTGAGAGAGACATAGAGATTTGCAGGCATTGATGACAAGCAAATTATAGTACATTTTCATGGCTCGAGGAAACATCGAGGCCATCTGCCAGAAGTCCCCATATCATGAGAATGTAGCATAAATACTTTTCTAATCTGTTGTTTGAAACTATTGGCATACTTGTGCAGGATAGATATATTGATATGCAGTTTGCGCACTAGTTATAAGTGCAATTACACTTTGATATTTTTAGCCAGAGAATGAATAATTCAAGTAGGTACAGGCCATGTTAGTAGTCCTTGTACACCATGTTGCATTTTGTGTTTTTTGGTGCTTGCATCATTTAGTGTTTTATAATGTGAACTACTTTGGATCATTAGTTGGTTTTCAAAGTGCATGTAGCTTCACATTTCTCAAGTTATGTTGATTTCCGTAGCGCAAGTGCCTTCAAATTTTTTAAGTCAAATGTTCGCCCCTGGTAACTAGAATTCGTGGATCCGCCACTGCACACAAATCATACAAGCATGCTAGTACGAATTAAATGAAATGTAGGGACTTACGCTAGCTCGTTGTACATGCTCACTTCAGCTCTTCTTGCGCTTGGGATGTTCCATGTACAAGTCCATGTTACCACTTGCTTGGATGTGCAGGTCTTGTGCTCCTTGCATCGCCCTCTGCATTTTTGACATGGCTAATGGTTGATCAAATAAGAGGAATCGACCTTGCTGTTTTACCGGAGGACAGATACTTACAATGTTATACGGGTGTGCAGGATGTGTACCAGATCCCGTAGCGCCGCCATGCTTCGCTAAAAAATGGTTTTGCTTGTTTCAGATGATATCTCCAGAAGAAACAAGAGTTAAAGTCAGAGTTGCATAGGTGTGTAAGCTAGGAGAGCAGTGAAAGGATATCCAAACATCGTCGGAACAGTGCACAAGGGAGTGATGTGTGGATACCTAGTTCGGGCCGGTGTTTGGGCATGCTCGCCTAGCTAGAGTGCGGGTCACTTCAGAGCCGTTGAGGGTGATGCGCTGGCTGGCCGCGCACGGATGCAGATCTTGAGTGGTAGCGGAGCGCTACGATGTGGTGGACGAGACCGTTGGTGAAGCCCCAACGGCCTCGGGGGGCGGCGGTGCGACGATGTGCTCGGTGAAGTAGCCTCGGTGAGGTGGGAGACGGCGTCGGTGAAGCGCACCTGATGTGGTGGAAGTCGGTGTCTGTGAGGCACGTCGGTTGCGGCTGCCGACGTTGTCGGTGGACCACCCGGTGCGGTGGATGAGGGCGTAGATAAGGTAGCTCCGGTGCGGTGGTGAAGCGCGACCGTCGTCTTCGTCGTCGTCGTCCGGCATAGAGGTGGGGAAAGAGACGAGATAAGGGGCAATTCAAACTTTGCTTGGGTTGGTGGCGAATTTGGGATTTGAGCAATTTGGGCATGGAAGGGGATGGTAGAGAAGGGAGATTTTGTAGGTCTAGAATTGGGGCTGCTAGATATTTCAATCCGAAATGTAGAAGCGCGAACTTATTTTGTCGTCGTTCTTTTTTGGGGAGGAGGGGGGAGGGAGGGAGGGGGTGGGTAGCTGGGTGCTAAGCGCCCGTACGACACAAGCGGCCACCATGTCACGACCCTGGTATGCCTGGTGCGCCTACATTTGAGAATGCAAAGGAATCTTCATTCATTTGCAAACAAATCTGTATGTATTACCATGCACGTGTTTTCCTTGCAAATAATTAGTCATTTCAAACGAGATACTATATTAATTAATGAGGAGTTACTTGAAAAAAAAATAGAAACAATATCCATGGTATCCACGCTAACGTGGATTAGAATGTGTGTCACATAATTAGTTATTTGAATTTGAGTGTGTGTCACATAGCAATCTCCAATTCTAACGTGGATTTCGCATTTCACGGTATCCATGCTACTTTTTTAATACAAATTCATATGTATATGATGAACACCATGGTAGTGAGAAAACTTTGGATGGATTCAAACATAGGACCTACAAAATAGCACAATAATCGAGTCAATGTCAACTTTTCCAAACCTAATATGGCACAAATTCGAAATAATTACCCATATGCATGGTCCTCAGTTCAAATCTTATAATGTACACGGAATTGAAACATCGATATTAAGTCTCGTACTATCTACATTCAAATGTTGTTTTTAGGCCCCCCCCCTCGGCACACACGCTACATACTTCCTGTATCGGTCAATCTTCCTCTCCTAATCACCTTAGGAAGCTATCGGTTTCCGACACAGGTTCATTCTTTCTCTCCATGTTTCGATCTCTAACTCTCTCAACTACACAACCCCCTTTTCCCACTCTGTTACCAAATGTATTTACCTCACACACCCGCCATTGCACCTTATGCCGAGATCTCCCTCTCTCTCTCCCTCCTACCCTCTCTCGCTAGATACATGCATTGCCTATCTAGCCCCCAACCTGTTGTGCGCACGCACACACGCTGTCTATCTAGGTCACTCCCTCGAGACTGTCTCACTCTTTCTTCCGCACGGCGGGCCACACTCGCTCAATATCGCTCTCTTTATCTGAGTCTCGATTAACCTAGTTTTCTTTCACAAACAAATGATATATCTCCCTGTTCGGGCCTCGATCGACACACTCTATACTCTCTCACGTAGATTGTCTATCTAGGTCAATCCATCCAAGCCCCCCCACTCTTTCGACCTCATGGCGGGCTACGCTCGCTCAATCTCTCTCTCTCTCTCGCTCTCTCTCTCCCCCCCTCTCTCTATCTCTCTGTCTCTCTTTGTATGTCTCGATTGACCTCGCTCTTTCTCGGACACAAACGGTATATCTCCATGTTTGAGCCCAATTTGACATATTCATATTGTATACTCTCTCACGCACATTGTCTATCTAGGTTACTCTCTCCAACCCATCTCACTCTTTCGATCGCACGATGACCCACACTTGCTCAATCTCTCTCCCTTTATATATGTAATCGATTGACCTTGCTTCCTCCCACGCACAAAATATATCTACATGTCTGTGACTGGATCATCTCTCAAGCTCTATCTTACAGCCCGCACCCTTCCCAAAAGCTCAACCCGACAATATTTCTCCATAGCATATATATCTTTTCAATGAATGTCAGACCACACTCACTTTGTCTCTCTATCTATATGTCTCTCGGTTGACCTTGCTTTCTCACGCCGTATCTTCCACACATTGAAGCTACCTCTCCTTCCCTCGCAAAGCCGCGTCTACTTACATTGTGAGGGGGACTCCAACCGTGGATTAGTTTGTGTAGGCATTTATTCCCGTGGGTTTAGATTATATTTTCATAGCATTCGGCCCACAACTACTCCGAACACCGTTGCAACCCCCGCACCTCCCCCAATTGATTTCCCTCTGGCCCGGTCATCGCTCTCTCGCACGTCCTTTCTCGCCTTCAACGTCGCACTATGGTATTATTGCAAAAAAAACTCTGTTATTCTCTTTAATTATTACAAATAAGCTACAAAACTACACACCGATAGTCCACCTGTAATGGAACAAATTTCGACCAACAAATTAAAGTGCTACAAACTACACAACGAGGAGCCCACCTGTCATGAACCAAATTTGGACCCATATAAAAATTAAAAAATAAAGGACGAGGATCGAACATGCGACTAGGGCCTTCAAGCTACACGTCAATAGGCAACATACGTAGAACAACAATTTTTGTTGTACCCCCCTTTGTTCATATAATGTTTTTATATTACCACAACCTATTTAATAGATAACATGTACTATTATTTTTAGTACATTAGTGGGACCGACTTGTTAGCACGTACTTTTCACCCTCACTTACTGGTGGGTTCCATGTGCTCTCTCTCTCTCCTCCCCTTCTGCATTTCAACGCACGGGCAAACACGAAGAACTCGCGGGCGATGTTGCTGTTGACCATATATGGACACGTTCACAAGTTACGGCACCAGTTTCACGTACTAGTAGTACTAGTCAATGTGTACGTGCAATGCACGTTAATTGGAAGTATATTAAGTGCATGCGGATATTAAGTAGGATATTATTTGCTTGTTATTATGTGATTATCACTATTTTTGGCATGAAATTAACTGCACGCTAAACGTGTTGAGCGCTCGACATTGAAGCAGTCTAGGTTGTTGGATGAGAAGAAATACATGTGGCTTGATGATGTTTTATATTTAATGTGATACGACTCTAGCAGAACATTCAATCGATCAAACCATAGATTTCATTCAGTCTGATTCCGACTTTACACATACGACGATCGATCTAAAATAAACGGAAATGATAAACATTCGGATTTTAAGCATGGCAATCCGAACATTTTTCATGGCAAATTTAGATTACGCGGCGGTGGCAGGGGCATCTTGCGGTGGGAAGCGGCTCCTCTATCGTGCTCTGTGTGTCGTCGGGCCACTGACCAATGGCTACGGCGTGCGCCGTTGTTGACGTACTCCTGGTCGTTGGCCCTAGCTTCAAGGAAGGCCACAATATTCTAGACATCGGTCTCCAGGAGCGAGTCAACTGGCAGGAGGAGGCGACTGGCGTTGGTGCAAGGAAGCAGCCGACAGCGGCCATCCATGCCGCTGAGGGGGGCACTGGCACCCGCGCGGGGACATGCGCTGACAACGGCGCGACGGAGACATTCGTGTGCATGGGCACTGGCACGGGCGCGCACGTCCGTGCACGTGCAGGCGCATGCGCTGGTAGGTGCGCGAGCGCGTGAAAGTCGGCGGGGACCTCATGGAACCCCGTGGCATCAAGCTCGGTGACAATGTGCGGCTCCCAGCCTATCAATACCACGAGGATGGGCGTTGGCGCAGTCGGGGCGACGGGAGCCAGAACAGGAGCGGGGACAGGCGCGATGTCTTCCTGATGTCTACTACACAACCTTCTTCTTGTAGACGTTGTTGGGCCTCCAAGTGCAGAGGTTTGTAGAACAGTAGCAAATTTCCCTCAAGTGGATGACCTAAGGTTTATCAATCCGTAGGAGGCGTAGGATGAAGATGGTCTCTCTCAAGCAACCCTGCAACCAAATAACAAAGAGTCTCTTGTGTTCCCAACACAGCCAATACAATGGTAAATTGTATAGGTGCACTAGTTCAGCGAAGAGATGGTGATACAAGTGCAATTTGGATAGAAGATAAAGGTTTTTGTAATCTAAAATTATAAAACAGCAAGGCAACTAATTGTCAAAGTGAGCATAAACGGTATTGCAATGATAGGAAACAAGGCCTAGGGTTCATACTTTCACTAGTGCAAGTCCTCTCAACAATAATAACATAATTGGATCATATAACTATCCCTCAACATGCAACAAAGAGTCACTCCAAAGTCACTAATAGCGGAGAACAAACGAAGAGATTATGGTAGGGTACGAAACCACCTCAAAGTTATTCTTTCCAATCAATCCGTTGGGCTATTCCTATAAGTGTCACAAACAGCCCTAGAGTTCGTACTAGAATAACACCTTCAGACAAAAATCAACCAGAACCCTAATGTCACCTAGATACTCCAATGTCACCTCAAGTATCCGTGGGTATGATTATACGATATGCATCACACAATCTCAGGTTCATCTATTCAACCAACACATAGAACCTCAAAGAGTGCCCCAAAGTTTCTACCGGAGAATCACGACGAAAACGTGTGCCAACCCCTATGTATAGGTTCATGGGCGGAACCCGCAAGTTGATCACCAAAACATACATCAAGTGAATCACGTGATATCCCATTGTCACCACAGATACGCACGGCAAGACATACATCAAGTGTTCTCAAATCTTTAAAGACTCAATCCGATAAGATAACTTCAAAGGGGAAACTCAATCCATTACAAGAGAGTAGAGGGGCTGAAGAAACATACAATCCAACTATAATAGCAAAGCTCGCGATACATCAAGATCGTGCCAAATCAAGAACACGAGAGAGAGAGAGAGATCAAACACATAGCTACTAGTACATACCCTCAGCCCCGAGGGTGAACTACTCCCTCCTCGTCATGGAGATCGCCGGGATGATGAAGATATCCACCGGAGAGGGATTCCCCCTCCGGCAGGGTGCCGAAACGGGTCTAGATTGGCTGTCGGTGACTACGGAGGCTTCAGGCGGCGGAACTCCCGATCTTTTGTGTTCCCCGATCGTTTTAGGGTATATGGGTATATATGGGAGGAAGAAGTACGTCGATGGAGCCACGAGGGGCCCACGAGGGTGGAGGGCATGCCCAAAGGGGGTTGGCGCGCCCCCTACCTCGTGGCTTCCTTGTTGCTTCCCTTACGTGGAATCCAAGTCTCCCACGTTGCTTTCCTTCCAAAAATGAGTTCCGTGAAGTTTCAGGTCAATTAGACTCCGTTTGATTTTCCTTTTATGTGAAACACTGAAACAAGGGAAAAACAGGAACTGGCACTGGGCTCTGGGTCAATAGGTTAGTCCCAAAAGTAATATAAAAGTGGATAATAAAGCCCAACAATGTCCAAAATAGAAGATAATATAGCATGGAGCAATCAAAAATTATAGATACGTTGGAGACGTATCAGCATCCGCAAGCTTAATTCCTGCTCGTCCTTGAGTAGGTAAATGATAAAAACAGAATTTTTGATGCGGAGTGCTACTTGGCATAATTTCAATGTAATTCTTCTTAATTGTGGCATGAATATTCAGATCCGAAAGGTTCAAGATAAAAGTTCATATTGACATAAAAGTAATAATACTTCAAGCATACTAACTAAGCAATTATGTCCTCTCAAAATAACATGGCCAAAGGAAGTTCATCCGTACAAAATCATATTGTTTAGTCATGCTCCATTTTCATCACACAAGGATGCTCTCATCATGCACAACCACGATGACAAGCCAAGCAATTGTTTCATACTTTAGTAATCTCAAACCTATAAACTTTCACGCAATATATGAGCGCGAGCCATGGACATAGCACTATGGGTGGAATATAATATGATGATGGGGGTTATGTGTAGAAGACAAAAAGGAGAAAGTCTCACATCAACGAGGCTAATCAATGGGCTATGGAGATGCCCATCGATTGATGTTAATGCAAGGAGTAGGGATTGCCATGCAACGGATGCACTAGAGCTATAAATGTATGAAAGCTCAACAAAAGAAACTAAGTGGGTGTGCATCCAACTTACTTGCCCACGAAGACCTAGGGCACTTGAGGAGGCCCATTGTTGGAATATACAAGCCAAGTTATATAATGAAAAATTCCCACTAGTATATGAAAGTGACAAAACAAGAGACTCTGTATCATGAAGATTATGGTGCTACTTTGAAGCACAAGTGTGGCAAAGGATAGTAGCATTGTCCCTTCTCTCTTTTTCTCTCTCTCTTTTAATTTTTTATTTGGGCTTTTCCCTTTTTATGGCCTTTTTTGGGGGCCTTTTTTTATTTCTCGTCCAGAGTCTCATCCCGACTTGTGGGGGAATCATAGTCTCCATCATCCTTTCCTCACATGGGACAATGCTCTAATAATGATGATCATCACACTTTTATTTACTTACAACTCAAGGATTACAACTCGATACTTAGAACAAAATATGACTCCATATCAATGCCTCCGGCGGTGTACCAGGATGTGCAATGATTCATGAGTGACATGTATGAAAGAATTATGAACGGTGGCTTTGCCACAATACGATGTCAACTACATGATCATGCATAGCAATATGACAATGATGGAGTGTGTCATGATAAACAGAACGGTGGAAAGTTGCATGGCAATATATCTCGGAATGGCTATGGAAATGCCATAATAGGTAGGTATGGTGGCTGTTTTGAGGAAGATATAAGGAGGTTTATGTGTGAAAGTGCGTACCATATCACGGGGTTTGGATGCACCGGCGGAGTTTGCGCCAACTCTCAATGTGAGAAAGGGCAATGCACGGTACCGAAGAGGCTAGCAATGATGGAAGGGTGAGAGTGCGTATAACCCATGGACTCAACATTAGTCATAAAGAACTCAAATACTTATTGCAAAAATCTACAAGTCATCAAAAACCTCGGCACTACATGCATGCTCCTAGGGGGGATAGATTGGTAGGAAAAGACCGTCGCTCGTCCCTGACCGCCACTCATAAGGAGGACAATCAAATAACACCTCATGTTTCAAATTTGTTACATAACTTTTACCATACGTGCAAGCTACGGGACTTGCAAACTTCAACACAAGCATTTCTCAATTTCAAAACTAGTCAACTAGCACGACTTTGATATTATTACCTCCATATCTCAAAACAATCATCAAGCATCAAACTTCTCTTAGTATTCAAAACACTCATAAGAAAGTTTTTACTAATCTTGAATACCTAGCATATTAGGATTATTTAAGCAAATTACCATGCTAGTTAAGACTCTCAAAATAATCTAAGTGAAGTATGGGAGTTCATCTATTTCTTCAAAATAAAACTACCACTATGCTCTAAAAGATATAAGTGAAGTACTAGAGCAAACAACAAACTACTCAGAAAGATATAAGTGAAGATCAATGAGTAGTCGAATAATTATGCAACTATGTGAAGACTCTCCCATATTAAGAATTTCAGATCTTGATATTTTATTCAAACAACAAGCAAAACTAAATAAAATAAAATGACGCTCCAAGCAAAACACATATCATGTGGCGAATAAAAATATAGCTCCAAGTATAGTTACCGATGAACGAAGACGAAAGAGGGGATGCCTTCCGGGGCATCCCCAAGCTGAGGCTCTTGGTTGTCCTTGAATATTTCCTTGGGGTGCCTTGGGCATCCCCAATATTAGGCTCTTTCCACTCCTTATTCCATAGTCCATCGAATCTTTACACAAAACATAACAGAAAACTCGTGAGCTCCATTAGCGAAAGAAAACAAAACACCACTTCAAGGTACTGTAATGAAATCATTCTTGATTTATGTTGGTGTAATATCTACTTTATTCCAACTTCTCTATGGTTCATACCCTCCGATACTACTCATAGATTCATCAAAATAAGCGAACAGCACAATGAAAACAGAATCTGTCAAAAACAGAATAGTCTGTAGTAATCTGTAACTAACACAAACTTCTGGAACCCCAAAAATTCTAAAATTAATTGCTGGACGTGAGTAATTTTTCTATTAATCATCTGCAAAAATAATTAACTAAATAGCACTCTCCAATAAAAAATGGTAGCAATTCTCGTGAGTGCTAAAGTTTCTGTTGTTTACAGCATGATCATAAAGACTTCACCCAAGTCTTCCCAAAGGTTCTACTTGGCACAAACACTAATTAAACACATAAAACCACATCTAAAAAGAGGCTAGATGATTAATTTATTACTAAACAGGAACAAAAAGCAAGAACAAAAATAAAATTGGGTTGCCTCCCAACAAGCGCTATCGTTTAACGCCCCTAGCTAGGCATGATGATTTCAATGATGCTCACATAAAAGATAAGAATTGTAACATAAAGAGAGCATCATGAAGGATATGAATATCACATTTAAGTCTAACCCACTTCCTATGCATAGGGATTTTGTGAGCAAACAACTTACGGGAACAATAATCAACTAGCATAGGAGGGCAAAACAAGCATAACTTCAAAACTTTAAGCACATAGAGAGGAAACTTGATGTTATTGCAATTCCTACAAGCATATGTTCCTCCCTCATAATAATTTTGAGTAGCATCATGAATGAATTCAACAATATAGCCAGCAACTAAAGCATTCTTTTCATGATCTACAAGCATAGAAATTTTATTACTCTCCACATAAGCAAAATTCTTCTCATTCGGAATAGTGGGGGCAAACTTAACAAAATAATTATCATGTGAGGCATAATCCAATTGAAAACTAAAATAATGATGACAAGTTTCATGGATATCATTATTCTTTATAGCATACAAGTCATCACAATAATCATCATAGATAGGAGGCATGCTTTCATCATAGTAAATTTGCTCATCAAAGCTTCAGGGACAAAAAATATCATCCTCATCAAACATAGCTTCCCAAGCTTGTGTCTTTGCATATAATTAGCATCATGGATATTCAAGGAAGTCATATTAACAACATTGCAATCATGCTCATCATTCAAATATTTAGCGCCAAACATTCTAATGCATTCTTCTTCTAGCACTTGAGCACAATTATCGGAATCCTTATTCTCACGAAAGACATTAAAAAGATGAAGCATATGAGGTAACCTTAATTCCATTTTTTTGTAATTTTATTTTAAAACTAAACTAGTGATAAAACAAGAAACTAAAAGACTCGATTGCAAGATCTAAAGATATACCTTCAAGCACTCACCTCCCCGGCAACGGCGCCAGAAAAGAGCTTAGTTGACGGGGTGTGAGTGCCACTTACCCAGCCTCCCCGGCAACAGTGTCAGAAAAGAGCTTGATGTCTACTACACTAACCTTCTTCTTGTAGACGTTGTTGGGCCTCCAAGTGCAGAGGTTTGTAGGACAGTAGCAAATTTCCCACAAGTGGATGACCTAAGGTTTATCAATCCGTAGGAGGCGTAGGATGAAGATGGTCTCTCTCAAGCAACCCTGCAACCAAATAACAAAGAGTCTCTTGTGTCCCCAACACACCCAATACAATGGTAAATTGTATAGGTGCACTAGTTCGGCAAATAGATGGTGATACAAGTGCAATATGGATAGAAGATAAAGGTTTTTGTAATCTGAAATTATAAAAACAGCAAGGTAACTAATAGTAAAAGTGAGCATAAACGGTATTGCAATGATAGGAAACAAGGCCTAGGGTTCATATTTTCACTAGTGCAAGTCCTCTCAACAATAATAACATAATTGCATCATATAACTATCCCTCAACATGCAACAAAGAGTCACTCCAAAGTCAGTAATAGCGGAGAACAAACGAAGAGATTATGGTAGGGTACGAAACCACCTCAAAGTTATTCTTTCCAATCAATCCGTTGGGCTATTCCTATAAGTGTCACAAACAGCCCTAGAGTTCATACTAGAATAACACCTTAAGAAACAAATCAACCAAAACCCTAATGTCACCTAGATACTCCAATGTCACCTCAAGTATCCGTGGGTATGATTATACGATATGCATCACACAATCTCAGATTCATCAATTCGACCAACACATAGAACCTCAAAGAGTGCCCCAAAGTTTCTACCAGAGAATCACGAAAAAAATGTGTGCCAACCCCTATGCATAGGTTCATGGGCGGAACCCGCAAGTTGATCACCAAAACATACATCAAGTGAATCACGTGATATCCCATTGTCACCACAGGTATGCACGGCAAGACATACATCAAGTGTTCTCAAATCTTTAAAGACTCAATCCGATAAGATAACTTCAAAGGGGAAACTCAATCCATTACAAGAAAGTAGAGGGGGAGAAGAAACATAAGATCCAACTATAATAGCAAAGCTCGCGATACATCAAGATCGTGCCAAATCAAGAACATGAGAGAGATAGATCAAACACATAGCTACTGGTACATACCCTCAGCTCCGAGGGTGAACTACTCCCTCCTCATCATGGAGATCGCCCGGATGATGAAGATAGCCACCGGAGAGGGATTCCCCCTCCGGCAGGGTGCTAGAACGGGTCTAGATTGGCTTTCGATGGCTACGGAGGCTTCTGGCGACGGAACTCCCGATCTATTGTGTTCCCCGATCGTTTTAGGGTATATGGGTATATATGGGAGGAAGAAGTACGTCAGTGGAGCCACGAGGGGCCCACGAGGGTGGAGGGCGTGCCTAGAGGGGTGGGCGCTCCCCCTACCTCGTGGCTTTCTCGTTGCTTCCCTTACGTGGACTCCAAGTGTCCCAGGCTGCTTTCCTTCCAAAAATGAGTTCCGTGAAGTTTCAGGTCAATTGGACTCCGTTTGATTTTCCTTTTCTGTGAAACACTGCAACAAGAGAAAAAACAGGAACTAGCACTGGGCTCTGGGTCAATAGGTTAGTCCCAAAAGTAATATAAAAGTGGATAATAAAGCCCAATAATGTCCAAAACAGAAGATAATATAGCTTGGAGCAATCAAAAATTATAGATACGTTGGAGACGTATCACTTCTCGCAAGGCCGGTTCAAGCTCCTCCCAAAGCTCCTTATGTTCTTGAGACTCCGGCTGGGTGTCTTCCTTAGGAAACTAGAAAATTAAGGGCAGACCATCGTGATGCGGCATGGCGTACAATTAGGTCAGGCTGGTTGGAGGTAGAGAACAGTAGAGTCAGAGAGGAAGAAAGAAGATTGTAGCGATACCGGGCAGTGCGGGGTTGATTTTAAATTGCCGCATCAACGACATTAAAAGTGGGAGAAGTTGGGAAAAAGGTGAGCGGCAGAGCCTGGTCAAAGGGCTCGCCTCCCGGTGAGCCTGCGCATCGGTCTGCTCGCACGCCTCTTGTCGACTCACACGCTTTCTCGGAGGGCACCTGCCGATGAGAAGCGGCACTCGTGGCGGCATGTAAACACCCACGGTTTCAATAGTGAAAGCGTTCACCTTAACATGACAGGTCTTTGTTCCAAAATACCTTGGCTCTTCATTTGTGCAACTTCTCATAAGCAGCTTTTCTCAAATTGAAGAAAAAAATCACGTAGGAATATTTGAGCCATATCACGTGACCATGCTCAGTTTCATGAATTTCTGGTCACTTATGGATTTTTTGAAATTTAAAATCTAGGCTTTGAAACAATATCATAACCTGCATCATGCAATAAATTTTCAAGCGATACATCTTTCCTGTTGTATTTCTTAAGAAAGGATTTGGTCAAACATTTTTCTTAGTTAGACTTCAGACAAGTTATATATGGAGAGTAAAAGCATAATCGCTCCGTACCAAAGCATTGCCTGATATATTAACTAAGTACTAGGCACGAACAAACGGCTCAATTCTGTGCTCATCTTGGTGTAGTACTCCTATTAGTACTAGGCAATGTAGTTGACGGGTGACCTTGGGTAGCGGCGACCGAGGGAATTGAATCGTGCTCGGCACAGTAGGTAACATTGTCTAGTTACTAAAGTATCCCTCCATTGTTCATCGGTAGTCTTTATGGACCAGGGACATGAGGGGAATTTCCTAGGGCTGGAAGTCTGGCCGCCAGATATTTCGACTCAAAACGCGGAGGCTCGACTGGTTGGGGTTGGCTAATGTGCGTACCACGCATGCCAACAGAAGGACACGAGCCTGTTTTTTAGGATCAACACGAGCCAAGGCCTGGCTGGTACGCCGTTGGGTCCTACTATTCGAGAATACGAAAGGAATCTTTTAAATTGCCAAACGAATCTATGTGTATTACAATGCCCGTATTTTCCTTGCAAATAGTAATCTCAACGTGGTAATTGATTTATGGCAAGTTCTTGAATTAGATGCTATATGCTGATACGAGTTTCTTGGAGCTTGTAGATCTGAGATATAGCAGCTCACAGGATGTCTTAATATTTTTACAGGAAACCTTAATGAGTTTGAGAATTGCACACAATTTGTACAAAAACTACTCAGAAGCCCTTGGATCCCATATCCAACGACCTCGAAGCTGGTATCGCCGTAGCATCTAAGATGATGGAGGATATCATATTCTCCTGTATGTAAGAATATCATGTGCTACCACACCTTAGGTGCTTTGGTGATACAAGCTCTTCGGAGCCGTTGGATTTGTGACCCAACAACTCCTGGGTGGTTTGAATGTTTTTTTTGCATAAAATCCCCCAAAGAGTTCGGCCACTGCTTACAAGCACAAAGTCTACTCAGATGCCATTGGATCTGAGATCAAACGACCTCGAAGCTTGTATCACCGTAGCATCCAAGCTGTGAGAACACCTGATGTTTTCTCGCACAGGAGAATATGAGGTGCTCCCGAACCATAGGTTCTATGGTGATACAAGTTCACGGAGATCTAATGGCTCACAGTAGGAGGTTTGAATGTTTTTGCAATATACACCTGAGAGAGTTTCGGAATTGCATAGAAAGTACAAGTACTACACATGTGGCATCTGATCATAGATCATACGACCTAGATGCTCGTATCACCGTAGCGACTAATTAAGCTACGGCGAGCACCTAATATGAGAAACGAGGAGCCGTCGGATCCAAGATGCAGCGGCACACACGAGGCCTGAATGTGTTATTTGCAAAAAACCCTTGGAGAGTTTGGAAATTTCACATACTCCCAAGCCATTGGATCTTAGTTCCAACGATGAAAAAACTCGTATCACCATAGCATCTAAGCTGCCGGGTGGATGTGATATTCTATGCCGCTATCATTTTTGTTCGTAAACATGCAAAATACCTGTAACTCATGCCGTTACTTGTCTAACCGCGCAAAGTGTTTGTTCAAAAAACATCCTACACTAGAATATCGGAACAACACACAGGTGTCCCACTTGTCATTTATCAAATTTGGACCTAAAACTAACAAATCTGAAAGATGAGATTTGAACTGGCAACCTGGACTACAAAGCATAAGTAGATAGCCTGAAACAACAACTGTTGTGGGCTTTGTCCCATAACTTTATTTTATACAGTATTACGTTGAGTAGAGTAGAGGGAGTGGCTCATTAACACATGCATGACCGTTGAACCACTTACTGGTGGGTCCCAGGTCTGCAATCTCTCTCTCCTCTCCTTTCGACACACGGGAACACACGAAGAGCGGTGCTAGCTTGCCGTGGTGTTATTATAACTAAAAAAACTTGGAAAATAGAAGAATCTCCTAGAACAAGAGATGTTGTGGCTGGTTGAGGCGGAGCTAACCACACCTATCCTCCGTGTCACGTTAGCATGATGAAGCTGTATGGCTAGTTGGGTGTTTTTAACCGACTGGCTGGGTCCCGAGGTCGAACCATAGGTACTTGATACGACTCCATCGTATCTATAATTTTTGATTGTTCCATGCCAATATTATACAACTTTCATATACTTTTGGCAAATTTTTATACTATTTTTGGGACTAACATATTGATCCAGTGCCCAGTGCCAGTGCCAGTTCCTGTTTATTGCATGTTTTTTGTTTCGCAGAAAATCCATATCAAACGGAGTCCAAACGGGATAAAAACTGACGAAGATTTTTTTGGAATATATGTGAATTTTGGGAAGTGGAATCAACGCGAGACGATGCCCGAGGGGGCCACGAGGCAGGGGGCGCGCCCCAGGGGGGCAGGCGTGCCCCTGACCCTCATGGACACCCCGTAAGGCAGTTCATGCCCTTCTTTCGCTGCAAGAAAGCTAATATCCTGATAAAAATCATGTTCAAATTTCAATCCAATCAGAGTTACGGATCTCCGGGAATATAAGAAACAGTGAAAGGCCAAATCTGGGTCGCAGAAATAGAGAGAGACAGAGAGACAGATCCAATCTCGGAGGGGCTCTCGCTCCTCCCGTTCCATGGAGGCCATGTACCAGAGGGGAAACCCTTCTCCCATCTAGGGAGAAGGTCAAGTAAGAAGAAGAATAAGGGGGGCTCTCTCCCCCTCTCTCCCGGTGGCGCCGGAACGCCGCCGGGGCCATAATCGCGATAACGATCTACACCAACAACTTCACCGCCGTCATCACCAACTCTTGCCCCCTCTATGTAGTGGTGTAACCCCTCTTTTACCTGCTGTAATCTCTACTTTAACATGGTGCTCAACGCTATATATTATTTCCCAATGATGTATGGCTATCCTATGATGTTTGAGTAGATCCATTTTGTCCTATGGGTTAATTGCTGATCGTGATTAGTTTGAGTTGCATGTTTTATTATTGGTACTGTCCTATGGTGCTCTCAGTGTCGCGTAAGCGTGAGGGATCTCCGCTATAGGGTTTGCAATATGTTCATGATTTGCTTATGGTGGGTGGCGTGAGCGATAGAAGCACAGACCCGAGTAAGTAGGTTGTTAGAGTATGGGAGTAAAGAGGACTTGATGCCTTATAATGCTATGGTTGGGTTTGACCTTAATGATCTTTAGTAGTTGCGGATGCTTTCTAGAGTTCCAACCATAAGTGCATATGATCCAAGAAGAGAAAGTATGTTAGCTTATGCTTCTCCCTCAAATAAAATTGCAATAATGATTACCGGTCTAGTTATCGATTGCCTAGGGACAAATAACTTTCTTGTGACAAAAAGCTCTCTACTAAGACTAACTTAGTTATTTCTTTATCTAAACAGCCCCTAGTTTTTATTTACGTGCTATTTATTATCTTGCAAACCTATCCAACAACAAAGTAATTCTAGTTTCATTCTTGTTCTAGGTAAAGCGAACGTTAAGCGTGTGTAGAGTTGTATCGGTGGTCGATAGAACTTGAGGGAATATTTGTTCTACCTTTAGATCCTCGTTGGGTTCAACACTCTTACTTTTCGAAAGAGGCTACAATTGATCCCCTATACTTGTGGGTTATCAAGACCTTTTTCTGGCACCATTGCCGGGGAGCAATAGCATGGGGTGAATATTCTCGTGTGTGCTTGTTTGCTTTATTACTAAGTAATTTTTATTTGCTGTTCTAAGTTGTTCTCTATTTTTAGTTATGGATATGGAACACGAAATATGAAAAAAATTAGGTTTACTTGCTACTCATGGAGATGGGGAACCTCCTAAAACCCTCGATGGTCATTATGTGAAAGATATTATGTACTACTTTGATAATCCCGAGAAAACCCGATTCAACTTTGTAATGGGAGACACGTTGGATCAACGTGAATACTTTAGGGATTATCAGTTGACTCAAAAGGGGAAACTATTATGGGATCAAATTTATATGTTGTATTGGTATGCTAGGCAACTATGCTTGAGATATGATTATATTTGTTGCTCTAGGATGAAGGCTCCACACCTTCCCTTTTCATGCAAATTTAATGATGATAAAACCTTGGCTTCTTATGCTAATGGTATATATGATTACTATGATGTGGAACAAATAGAAGAATTCGTTGCTTTTATGGGTGCTTATGAAATTGAATCTTTGTTTAAAGAGTGTGAAAATCTTGATGATGCTGTTTACAGACCTGAAATTTTTGCTATACTTAAATATTGCTATGAGAATTATGAATTCAATTCTGATATGGTTGAATTTATTGAAGAGTCTCCGCTGTCCAAGAAGAGACTAAAATTTTGCAGGAATCTATGGAAGAAGAAATTAAAGACATTGTGAGCTCATTGGATGAAAAAGATGATGAGGAGAGCGAAGAACAAAAGGAGGAAGAGAGGATTAGCTACCCGTGCCCACCTTCTAATGAGAGTAACTCTTCAACTCATGCATTGTTTAATTTCCCTTCGTGCTTACCGAATGATGATTTCTGTGATGATTGTTATGATCCCGTTGATTCTCTTGAAATATCCCTTTTGATGATGCTTGTGGCCAAGATGCCAATTTGAATTATGCTTATGGAGATGAACTTGCTATAGTTCCCTATGTTAAACATGAAATTGTTGCTATTGCACCCATGCATGATAGTCCTATTATCTTTTTGAATTCTCCCGGCTACACTATATCGGAGAAGTTTGCCCTTATTAAGGATTATATTGATGGGTTGCGTTTTACTACTACACATGATGATTTTGATAGATATAATATGCATGTGCTTGCTGCTCCTACTTGCAATTATTATGAGAGAGGAACTATATCTCCACCTCTCTATGTTTCCAATATGATAAAATTGCAAGAAACTGTTTATACTATGCATTGGCCTTTACTGTGTGTGCATGAATTGTTCTTTTATGACATGGCGATGCATATGAAGAGAGATAGACTTCGTTGTTGCATGATATATGTTACTTTGTGCTCACTACTAAATCACAAATCATTGTTAATTAAAATTGGCTTTGATATACCTTGGGATCCGGGTGGATTCATTACTTGAGCACTAGATGCCTAGCTTAATGGCTTTAAAGAAAGCGCTGCTAGGGAGACAACCCGGAAGTTTTAGAGAGTCATTTATTTCTTTTGAGTGATTTTATATAGTTTAAAAACAAAAAAATAAAGAGGGGAACCCAAAACTTTTCAAAAAGGAAAATGGAAGTGAGAGAGACAAGCATTGTTGAAGTGGGGGAGCTCGTTGAACTTTGTTTATGCTCACGAAAACTTTGTGGATCTTGATTACAGAAAATTTTCAACAAAAATAATTATCCCCTTGTACAATTCCATTGTATTATAAAAATAATGTGCCAAGATTTTCCTTTAGGATGTTTACATTGCTTGTTGGTTTGTGCGGTGCAGAACAGACACTTTGGCTGTAGTGCCGATTTTACATTTTTTACTGGAACGACAAACGGTTCTGAAACTTTTTGCACTGTATTTCTATACAAATTTTTTATTTTTCCTAATTGTTTCAGAATTTGTGGAGTACCAGAGGTATATATGGTGAATATTCAGATTATTACAGACTATCCTGTTTAAGACAGATTCTGTTTTTGATGCATTGTCTGCTTGTTTTGATGAAACTATCGATTTCTATAAGTGGATTAAGCCATGGAAAAGTTATATTACAGTAGCTACAATGCAAAAACAAAATATGAATTGTTTTGCAACAGTACTTAGAGTAGTGATTTGCTTTATTATACTAACGGATCTTACCAAACTTTCTGTTAAGTTTTGTGTGATTGAAGTTTTCAAGTTTTGGGAGAGATCATGATGGATGAAGGAATAAGGAGTGGCAAGAGCCTAAGCTTGGGGATGCCAGAGGCACCCAAAGGAGATATTCAAGGGCTCCTAAGCAACCAATCTTTGGGATGCCCCGGAAGGCATCCCCTCTTTCTTCTAACAATCATCGGTAATTTTACTTGGAGCTATATTTTATTCGTCACATGATATGCATAAATCTTGGAGCATCTTTTGCATTTAGTTGTCACTTTTCTTTTATGCACCATTCTGGTATGAGATAGTCCTTGGTTGATTTATAGAATTCTCATTGCACTTCACTTATATCTTTTGAGTGTGGCTTTATAGAATGATTCATGTGCTTCACTTATATCATTTAAAGTTTGGATTGCCTGTTTCCCTACACATAGAAAACTGCCATTTGTAGAATGCTCTTTTGCTTCACTTATATTTGTTAGAGCGTGGGCATATCTTTTGTAGAAAGAATTAAACTCTCTTGCTTCACTTATATCTATTTAGAGAGATGACAGGAACTGGTCATTCACATGGTTAGTCATAAAATCCTACGTAAAACTTGTAGATCACTGAATATGATATGTCTGATTCCTTGGAATAGTTTTGCGATATAAAGATGGTGATATTAGAGTCATGATAGTGGGTAGTTGTGGATTGTAGAAATACTTGTGTTGAAGTTTGTGATTCCCATAGCATGCACATATGGTGAACCGTTATGTGATGAAGTTGGAGCATGAGGTATTTATTGATTGTCTTCCTTATGAGTGGCGGTCGGGGATGAGTGATGGTCTTTTCATACCAATCTATCCCCTAGGAGCATGCGCGTAGTACTTTGTTTCGATGACTAATAGATTTTTGCAATAAGTATGTGAGTTCTTTATGACTAATGTTGAGTCCATGGATTATACGCACTCTCACCCATCCATCACTGCTAGCCTCTTCGGTACTGTGCATTGCCCTTTCTCACCTCGAGAGTTGGTACAAACTTCACCGGTGCATCCAAACCCCATGATATGATACGCTCTATCACACATAAGCCTCCTTATATCTTCCTCAAAACAGCCACCATACCTACCTATTATGGCATTTTCATAGCCATTCCGAGATATATTGCCATGCAACTTCCATCATCTTCATATACATGACTTGAGCATTTATTGTCATATTGCTTTGCATGATCGTAAGATAGCTAGCATTATGTTTTCATGGCTTGTCCGTTTTTTGATGTCATTGCTACGCTAGATCATTGCACATCCCGGTACACCGCCGGAGGCATTCATAGAGTCATATCTTTGTTCTAGATATTGAGTTGTAAGTAAATAAAAGTGCTATGATCATCATTATTAGAACACTGTCCCATGTGAGTTATCGAAATAAAAGAGGCCAAAGAAGCCCAAATAAAAAAAGAGGCCAAAGAAGCCCACCAAAAAAATGAGAGAAAAAGAGAGAAGGGGCAATGTTACTATCCTTTTACCACATGTGTGCTTCAGAGTAGCACCATGTTCTTCATATATAGAGTCTCTTGAGTTATCACTTTCATATACTAGTGGGAATTTTCATTATAGAACTTGGCTTGTATATTTCGATGATGGGCTTCCTCAAATTCCCAAGGTCTTCATGAGCAAGCAAGTTGGATGCACACCCACTTAGTTTCCAGTTTGAGCTTTCATACACTTATAGCTCTTAGTGCATCCGTTGCATGGCAATCCCTACTCCTCACATTGACATCAATTGATGGGCATCTCCATAGCCCGTTGATTAGCCACGTTGATGTGAGACTTTCTCCTTTTTGTCTTCTCCACACAACCTCCACCATCATATTCTATTCCACCTATAGTGCTATGTCCATGGCTCACGCTCATGTATTGCGTGAAAGTTGAAAAGGTTTGAGAATGTCAAATGTATGAAACAATTGCATGGCTTGTCATTGGGGTTGTGCATGATTTGAATATTTTGTGTGGTGAAGATGGAGTATAGCCAGACCATATGATTTTGTAGGGATAACTTTCTTTGGCCATGTTATTTTGAAAATACATGATTGCTTTATAAGTATGCTTGAAGTATTATTGTCTTAATGCCAAATGATAGACTATTGCTTTGAATCATCTGTGTCTTAATATTCATGCCATGATTAGATTACATGATCAAGATTATGCTAGATAGCATTCCACATCAAAAAATATCTTTTTTTATCATTTACCTACTCGAGGACGAGCAGGAATTAAGCTTGGGGATGCTGATACGTCTCCGTCGTATCTATAATTTTTGATTGTTCCATGCCAATATTATACAACTTTCGTATACTTTTGGCAACTTTATATATTATTTTTGGGACCGACATATTGATCCAGTGCCCAGTGCCAGTTCCTATTTGTTGCATGTTTTTTGTTTCGCAGAAAATCCATATCAAATGGAGTCCAAACGGGATAAAAACTGACGGAGAATTTTTTTGGAATATATGTGAATTTTGGGAAGTGGAATCAACGCAAGACGATGCCCGAGGGGGCCATGAGGTAGGGGGCACGCTCCTGACCCTTGTGGACACCTCGTAAGGCGGTTGCTGCCCTTCTTTCGCCGCAAGAAAGCTAATATCTGGATAAAAATCGTGTTGAAATTTCAATCCAACCGGAGTTACGGATCTCCGGGAATATAATAAACGGTGAAAGGCCAGATCTGGGAGCGTAGAAACAGAGAGAGATAGAGAAACATATCCAATCTCGGAGGGGCTCTCGCCCCTCCCATGCCATGGAGGCCATGAAACAGAGGGGAAACTCTTCTCCCATCTAGGGAGAAGGTCAATGACAAAGAAAAAGAAGGGGGGATCTCTCCCACTCTCGCCCGGTGGCGCCGGAACGCCGTTGGGGCCATCATCGCGACGACGATCTACACCAACAACTTCACCGCCGTCATCACCAACTCTTCCCCCCTCTATGCAGCAGTGTAACCCCTCATTTACCAGTTGTAATCTCTACTTAAACATGGTTCTCAGCGCTATATATTATTTCCCAATGATGTATGGCTATCATATGATGTTTGAGTAGATCTGTTTTGTCCTATGGGTTAATTGATGACCGTGATTGGTTTGAGTTGCATGTTTTATTATTGGTGATGTCCTATGGTGCTCTCTGTGTCACGCAAGCGTGAGGGATCCCCGCTGTAGGGTTTGCAATATGTTCATGATTTTCTTATGGTGGGTGGCGTGAGTGATAGAAGCATAGACCCGAGTAACTAGGTTGTTTGCGTATGGGAGTAAAGAGGACTTGATGCCTTATAATGGTATGGTTGGGTTTTACCTTAATGATCTTTAGTAGTTGCGGATGCTTGGTAGAGTTCCAATCATAAGTGCATATGATCCAAGAAGAGAAAGTATGTTAGCTTATGCCTCTCCCTCAAATAAATTTGCAATAATGATTACCGGTCTAGTTATCGATTGCCTAGGGACAAATAACTTTCCTGTGACAAAAAGCTCTCTACTAAGACTAACTTAGTTATTTCTTTATCTAAACAGCCCCTAGTTTTTATTTACGTGCTCTTTATTATCTTGCAAACCTATCCAACAACAAAGTACTTCTAGTTTCATTCTTGTTCTAGGTAAAGTGAATGTTAAGTGTGCGTAGAGTTGTATCGGTGGTCGATAGAACTTGAGGGAATATTTGTTCTACCTTTAGCTCCTCATTGGGTTCGATACTCTTACTTATTGAAACAGGCTATAGTTGATCCCCTATAGTTGTGGGTTATCAGTACTACGTCTGATACATTATATTTTTACACAGACATTTTTTATTCGTGCCGAGACGTGGCACATCCTACCGCGCAGTTTCGGGGTCCTCCCAGGTGGTGCACACATATATTCCTCCTTGCTGAGACATGGGACGCCCTACCGCGCGTTTTCTGGGTCCTCCTTGGTCGTAGCGGCGAAGCAAGTAAATGAGTCATGAAATCACGAAAGACCACCTTTCCCGCCGAGTACATCAGTGAAGCACCGTGGCTAGCTAGTTGGGCTAGTGCGACCGATTAGCTAGGCCGACGCCAAATTTGTTTTTTCACCCTTTTTTATCTCCTTGCTGGCAGGTAAATTTAAATATCCACCGCGGCATTGCTCTGGTATTTTGGTGCGGTAGGCGTGGCCGGATTTTTAATTTTTTGATTGACGGCAGCAGGCGCAGGTGCAATTTAGTCACGATGACTCCGCCTGTAAAACCCACTGCTTGCTGATGTGAAAAGTCGTCGACTGGTGTTTTCCCATGGTGAAAACCAAAAGATTCACCCTTCTCCTTGGCTGGCTCCCTCCGCCTTCCCGTAGATTGCATTGCCTTTCAGCCGTTTCTCCCCCTTTGCTTCCTCTCCCCATTGCTTCTACCTAGTGCCATGGCGGTGTAGCAGATCACGGAGTCTGAGGTGAGGCGCCTGACACAGGAGCTCCATGCCAAGGATGCGGAGCTCAGGGCCAAGGATGTGGAGCCCCGTGAGCTCGAGGAGGAGAGGAGTGCCATGCTCCTCCGTTATGTGCAGGAGTTCATGGAGCTTCAAAAGCGGTAGGCGTCCACCACGAAGATGCTCAAGGCGTCGGTGGCGTTGCTAGAGAATGCGGGAGATATGATAGGCTGTCAGGGGAGCCGGCTGGAGTGCGAGCGGGTCGATCGTGACAAGATCCAGGATCGTCTCAGCTAGTTGGTGGAGCAAGTTTCCACGCACGTGTTGCGGCTGCGCGATGCCTACCACCGTGCCAGCGCGACCATGCCGGCCGTCGGACTAAACCCGTTCGATCACCCCGTCGACTTCAATGAGCTGCGGCTTCCTGACCTGGTCTCCTTCTTCACCTATATCTCCGAGGAGCTGATCCATCTACGCGCGATGGTGGGGTGGAGCTGGACAAGGAGGGGTTACTGGCTGCCATCGCCGGGCGAATCCTCTCAGGGCTTCATCACCGGAATCCATTTGTGCCATTGGACGCCGTCTTTGATGAGCTGGCTCCCGTCGACCGGGAGAGGGCTCTGCGGGCGGTTGAACACTGCATCACCAATGTCGTGCGCCTCGAGAAGCAGAGGGACTTCGGTGGTGTTTAGGCGTCCTCTGCATGGGCATGTCCATGTCTCAGCGCAACATGACCGTTGGATCAAACTCAGATGGTGCAGATCGGTCACTGTAGCACAAAGCGTGTGGGTGTGTTTGGTTGCATTCTCATCTCAATATAGTTGTTCCCTCTTTGTTTTGTGTTAAACTACTAGTGTGGACTCATGCACCCTTCATGCACTTTGCCAAACACCCAAAAGTGGGTCGAGAAGGGAACTTTTGCTCCCATCCCGTGCACCCTTCATACACCCTGCCTAACACTGATTCGTGCTTCATATGGTTCATGTTTCATGGTGCACTGTAGCACCGTACTCTCCGTGCGTTGTAGACCTAGTTCTGTTAACATCGATCTCACCATTCATTCTCAATCGCACAGTCGAAAAAGCGGTACTTTGTTACATTACTGTTCATATAGTTGACATGCGCACAACATCATTTGTTATCGTCATATCTTACTACACTAGCAACAAGTACTGACGTATGAACCACTGCACATGCCTACTAGTAGGAGCACTATGTATGTTCAATTGGCTGCTGTGTTTCGCACTGCTCTATTGTAAGAGTGGAAATGCTTGTTGTAATCATGTTGCAACTAATCCCTCTGCTCTCATGCCTTTGAAGACATGTTCTAGTGTCTTTGTTCACTCATTTATGTGCGTATATGTAGTCATATATCGAGTAAAATATTGAAAATCATCTTATATTTCTAAACAGAGGTAGTAATAAAATATCTGGTTTCTGTTTGAATTAGAACCAGGTCCGCGGTGGAGATGAAGTTCTCAAAGTCATGCCGTGTGAACTGGAAGACCTGAGGATGAGTTCTACTGCTAAACTATCCAGCTATTGTGTCGTTGTCGCCATGTGTATTGAACTAGTGTTTTCCTGTAGCATTGTTTTCAGGCATGTTCTCGAGGCTGTACTTGACCACAACAATTTCCTGGCTGTGCTTTCGATTATGAAGGGTGTGGTTCTTGTAAAGCTTCCCGACAAATCTGATGCGGCCTGTCTTCATCGTCCTGTTTATGAGAGGAAAGACCACTCTGTTAGGTTCTCCAACGTTGAAGAGATGGTGATGGTGCAGGTAGATGATACGTCTCCGTCGTATCTAATTTTTGATTGTTTCATGCCAATATTATACCACTTTCACATACTTTTGGCAACTTTTTATATGATTTATTGGACTAACCTATTGATCCAGTGACCAGTGCCGGTTCCTGTTTTCTGCATGTTTTTTGTATCGCAGAGTATCCATATCAAACTAAGTCAAAATGCAATAGAAAATATAGAGATTTATTTTGGAATATTTGTGATTTTTGGGAGTTGGAATCACCGCAAATGGAGGACCACACAGGGCACGATACACCAGCGCACGGGCCAGGAGCCTGGCATGTGGTGGTGGGTTGTACCTACCTCGTACGTCAGTTGGAGCTATACTTCTGGCGCAAGGAAGCTTATATCCAGAAAAAAGTCATGTTAAAATCTCAGCACAATCGGAGTTACTGATCTCCGGTAATATAAGAAACAGTTTTCGGCCAGATCTGGGGAGCGCGAAATAGAAGAGAACAGAGAGGGAGATCCAATCTTGAAGGGGCTCCCGTCCCTCCACAGCCATGGAGACCAAGGACTAGATGGGGAACTCTCCTCCCATCTAGGGGGGAGGCCAACAAAGAAGAAGAGGGAGGGGGCTCTCTCCCCCTCGCTTCCGGTGGCGCCGGAGTGCCGCCAGGGCTAGGATCATGACGGCGATCTACACCAACAATCTTGGTACCATCAACATCAACTTTCTCCCCCTCGATGCAGCGGTGTAACACCTCTTCTCCCCGCTGTAATCTCTACTTAAACATGGTGCTCAATTATACGACAATTTTGCATCATGCTTTTATATCGATATTTATCGCATTATGGGCTGTTATCACACGTTATGTCACAATACTTATGCCAATTCTCTCTTATTTTTACAAGGTTTACATGAAGAGGGAGAATGCCGGCAGCTAGATTTCTTGGCTGGAAAAGGACCAAATATTAGAGACCTATTTTACACAACTCCGAAAGTCCTGAAACTTCACGGAAGTCATTTTTGGAATTAATAAAAAATACTGAGCGAAGAAAATACCAGAGGGGGCCAGCCACCGTCCACGAGGGTGGGGGCGCGCCCCTGCCTCGTGGGCTCCCTGGTGGCCCTCCGATGCCCATCTTTGGCTATATGAAGTCTTTCACCCTCGAAAAAAATCAGAAGCAAGCTTTCAGGAAGAAACTCCGCCGCCACGAGGCGGAACCTTGGCGGAACCAATCTAGGGCTCCGGTAGAGCTATTCTGCCGGGAAACTTCCCTCCGGGAGGGGGAAATCGTCACCGTCGTCTTCACCATTGATCCTCTCATCGGGAGGGGGTCAATCCCCATCAACATCTTCACCAGCACCATCTCCTCACAAATCCTAGTTCATCTCTTGTATCCAATCTTTGTCCCAAAGCCTCAGATTGGTACCTGTGGGTTGCTAGTAGTGTTGATTACTCCTTGTAGTTGATACTAATTGGTTTATTTGGTGGAAGATCATATGTTCAGATCCTTAATGCATATTAATACCCCTCTGATTATGAACATGAATATTTTTTGTGAGTAGTTACGTTTGTTCCTGAGGACATGGGAGAAGTCTTGCTATAAGTAGTCATGTGAATTTGGTATTCGTTCAATATTATGATGAGATATATGTTGTCTTTCCTCTAGTGGTGTTATGTGAACGTCGACTACATGACACTTCACCATTGTTTGGGCCTAGAGGAAGGCATTGGGAAGTAATAAGTAGATGATGGGTTGCTAGAGTGACAGAAGCTTAAACCCTAGTTTATGCGTTGCTTTGTAAGGGGCTGATTTGGATCCATATGTTTCATGCTATGGTTAGGTTTACCTTAATACTTCTATTGTAGTTGCGGATGCTTGCAATAGTGGTTAATCATAGGTGGGATACTTGTCCAAGTAAGGGCAGTACCCAAGCACCGGTCCACCCACATACCAAATTATCAAAGTAACGAATGCAAATCCTATGAGCGTGATGAAAACTAGCTTGACGATAATTACCATGTGTCCTCGGGAGCGCTTTTCTCTATATAAGAGTTTGTCCAGGCTTGTCCTTTGCTACAAAAAGGATTGGGCTATGTTGCTGCACCTTATTTACTTTCATTACATGTTACTCGTTACCAATTACTTTATCACAAAACTATCTGTTACTGATAATTTCAGTGCTTGCAAAGAATACCTTACTGAAAACTGCTTGTCATTTCGTTCTGCTCCTCGTTGGGTTCAACACTCTTACTTATCGAAAGAACTAGGATAGATCCCCTACACTTGTGGTTCATCACTCAACTCCATATATTAATTCCCAATGATCTACGGTTATCCTATGATGTTTGAGTAGATCCGTTTTGTCCTATGGGTTAATCGTGATCTTGGTTGGTATGATTGTATATTTTATTTATGGTGCTGTCCTATGGTGCCCTCTATCTCGCGCAAACGTGAGGGGTCCCCGCTGTAGGGTGTTGCAATATGTTCATGGTTTTCTTATTTTCAGTGTTGCGAGAGTCACAGAAACTTAAACGCGGATAGGTGGGTTATGGAGTATGGGAGTAAAGAGGACTTGATACTTAATGCTATGGTTGGGTTTCACGACCTTAATGATCTTTAGTAGTTGCAGATGCTTGCTAGAGTTCCAATCATAAGTGCATATGATCCAAGTAGAGAAAGTATGTTAGCTCATGCCTCTCCCTCATATAAAATTACAAGAATGATTACCAGTACTTGTTATCGATTGCCTAGGGACAAATAAATTTCTTGTTGACAAAAGCTATTTTACTTTTATTACCTTGCAATTTATTCGTAGTTTTATTCTTGCAAAGTACTCGTAGTTTTATCCTTGCAAGTTTCGTACTTGTTTCCGGTAAAGCAAACGTCAAGCGTGCGTAGAGTTGTATCGATGGTCGATACAACTTGAGGGAATATTTGTTCTACCTTTAGCTCCTTGTTGGGTTCGACACTCTTATTTATCGAAAAAGGCTGCAAACAATCCCCTATACTTGTTGGTTTTCAATAGACATCTCTCACGAAGTCCATGGCCTAGTCAGTTATGCGGGGTTCACCCCGTAGGTCGGTGGCAAGAAATTGTCTGCAGAGTTTAATTAGTGCAACTTTGCTTGTCTGTAGTAAGTACTATTGTTCAATACTTGATTTGTGTTTGTGAACCGTGTATTGTTTAGTATTGCCGCTTTTGGTGTGTGGTGAGTCCTGAGAACAGTCTGTGTTAATGTTTGTCCACTCAATTCAGTCTGTATATTTTGAAGTATCTAGATCATCTTTTTTGTGAGGACGATTTATCAATTATGGTTACACTCCAATATCTGTATGCATTGCAGGGTTTATCGCACCCACCAAGATTTCCAGCATGGATATTCAGTCCATACGATTTGTCACGACCTTTGGACTATCCTACTTGTGGGAGTAGGCGGGGGCCCTGCATGCCACGCGTAGTTGGACGTTCAATCTTCTGTTTAGTACTTCAACATAGTGATTTCCTCGTGAGGATTCTTATTTACTGTCTAAATCTTATTGATTTAATGTCATGTTTTCTTTATTTTGCTAGAATTTTACGATGCAGGTTTTGTCATGTGACATTCATCACAGAATAAACCATTTGGTTTGATCTACGATGGATTTTATTTGCAGGTTTCACTTCTTATGTCGTGTCAGTAACGAAGACACTACCCATCACTTATATTACTAGAAAAAATTGGACCAGTCTGTTGTCTGAGTACAAGCTGAATCCCTATGATGAACTACGGTATGGTTTAACAAACACGCCACAATTAGTCATTCTCGCGTTTAAAAGAAATGAAGAAAAAGATTGGATCATGGTCATGGAGCCTAGTCAAGTTAGAAAGATGATCATAGCAGACCAGACACGATCGCCGCTGTCTCGCACATCGGTACCACCTTCAGCAACGGATCGAGCACTGGCAGTTGCTATAGCACTGATAGCGGCAGCAACTCAGTCTAATCTAGCCGAGGATTGGGCACCGACCACGTCAGCGGATCAGGCTAATCTACCGGAGGATCGGGCATCGACACCGGCACCTACTCCGACACCGGCATCAGCTCTACAAGGAGCACCATCTCTGGCAGCTGTAGCGGCACTACCAGTCGCATGGGCACCAGCAATGGCTTCGACACCTGCACCAACGCTTGCACTTGCGTGTGCTCCGGCCCGTGCAGCGGCAATAGAACTAGCAGTTGCACCGGCAACAGACTGGGATGCAGTTCGCACTTCATATACCAAAGTCCTTACAAAAACCGACATGTCCACCTTCTTGGTAAGCATTGGACGCCCAAGTGTTTCGTTCTTTTTTATTTCCATGTTGTTTCACATGATTAACTGTGTTGATCTAAATGTTTGTGTATGTCTTCTTGTTTGCAAACAGAGAATTCCTACAGCAACGAGGGAGTAGTTCAACAATTCGAGCGACCGTGGCCAAGTTTCTCTTACCATGTGTAGCCTTTGTGTGAATGAACCTGCTCAATATACCGTAAGTACAAAGGATGTTCGCATGATGATTGATTCTAAAGGATGGTCAAGGTTCAAATCTAAATCATATCTTGCGGTAGGGGATGATGTCAAAATCAATCTTTCTCGGCAAGGAGAGCTGGTCCAAATCAACTTTGAAATTCTTTAGTAGCAGCACTGAACTGCCGAACTGGTCTATCCTCCGAGAGATTTTGATGTAATAATATGACATGGTGAAACAAGTGTCCTATGTGTATAAGTAGTACGACAATATTATTTATCACATGGTATATCGTTTATAGAATTGCCACTCTAATTGCTAGTTAGGAACTATCGTCCGATTTCATTCTAACAGCTTCCGTGCTTTATTCAATTTTGTGTATTCGCCTTGCGACAACATCTAAAACCAACGCTGTACCGACCACTTGCAGTATGAAAAGTGCTAAGGTAGAACACATGGGCCCCCAAACATGTAGGCTCACCAGCCTGTGGCCCAATGTCCAGAACCGTGAGCCTATCTGAGTATTATATTCTCAGCTGAACCCCCATAATGCCAGTGCGTTGCACGTAACATCAAGATGCATTTGTATGAGTATTTTATCTTGTGAGAGAAAAGGATGAATGAGGGAAGGCCTTATTTGCAAATGTGGAGAGGTGTGTGGGTGCCTTTTTGCAAAATTGTCATAGTTTCCTTCCTATCCGTCAGATATAAATTGGACGGTCTATATTGCAGGATGGCAGGCACACCATCATCATGAACTCGTCTATACCCCGTTCAAAAAAACCTCTGTTTTTATAATTATATATGTTATATATATTCCCCTTCATTTTTCTTATGTATAAAGTTGTGATATAAAAGATTTTTATATTTATTTACATAGGGAGTATCTCTCTGTCAAAATATATTTATGTGTAACTAGTTACTTCTGTCTTTCTACTTCCTTTACCTGATATGTTGGGCATTTCGGTAACGGGGTCCATGTGCCATATGCACCAAATTAGAGTGCACAACTGCACGGTAGACACACCTCGGTCGTAGCACCGCAGTAATGCCCAATGAGTCGTCGAATCACAAAAAACCCCACCTTTCCAGCTTTCGAAGTAAGCTGGACGGACGAAGTGGCAAAATTTCACTGGGCCTGAATTCCCTTCTCCCCCATCTGCTTGTTCAAAGAAAACCCCCGCTCGGCGATTGCATAGGGTTTTCTCATGGAGAACCTGGTACGAATTCTTCATGCATCCCCGGTAAATCCAAGTCCCTTGGCCGCGGGTAATCCTAGAATGGCAGCCGCCGCTGTTGATGCATTTTTCTTCCTACCGAATCTAGTGTGTTTCATTTGCAGTGCCCAAAGTGCGAGGACCCTACAGGTTTATGCGCCCTCGGCGAGATGCCACACTTGTTTCTTCTCATCCTAACACATGATTTTGAAATGCGCACAATATGTTCTTAGAATCCTATTTTCTATCCGAGAGGGTGGGTTTTTTTTAACAAGCTCTCGACTAATTTGGAAATTTGGATTGCTATATTTGGATAAAAGGTAGTAGTACCATGGTCAACACTGATGGGAAGGAGGAAATTATTTCTAGATTCGGATAGGGAACACAGTGTGTTCTCATATTATTTTTCCTGCAGTGCATTCCTTGTTCTGCCAGAACACATGTACTCAAGATGCTCGGCCTTGCCATAACTGAATACACTAGTTGAATGGTCACAGTGAAGACAAGCCATGGTATAAGTTCCGAGTTGGGTTCATGAACCAAGAAGATCGCTGCTTTTTTATGGCCGAACTTGGATAAACTTTCTCAAGTGTTAGGGATTGAAAGTTGGCGCATGAATGTTGATGGAAATAGCACAACCTGGTCTCATCTTCACTGCGATCTTCCACCCTGATTCCATTCCAATTGTTCATCCATGTTAGTTTTGTATCTGGTTTTTGCTTTTTGCCTCAATTACTTCTTAATCCACCTATTCTGTCTAACTAATCACAATTTAACTTTAGAAGTAGAAACAAATCTCTCACTAAGATCCTACTTCTAACTAATATTTTTTTATAATTGGTGGCACGTGTAGGTTTTTTTTTCAGAATTAAGCAGGCTACTCGTTTGTTATTTTGTAAGAACTCGGCTATTACTGATGGCACTGAAGTTGACTGGTCTTGAGGTCCTTGTGGGGGCGTTTCAATGGTGGAAGGCCACGTGCGATATGTGTGCCACTGCTGCACTCGTTGAACATGTCCAACTATGTCGAGAAAATTATGGTACGAGTTGTTTTCTGTTATATATGTTGTTCATAAACCCTTGCTTTATACACAATTTTATAGCTGCAATCTTCTTGAAATAGAAACTGCCCAGTTCTATTGTTCCTATACAGATGCCTGACCATGGTCTGGTCAGACTTGTGCTTGGTCACAACATGATTTTTATGTTGACCTACTCCATTCCCCTTGGAGGTGAAAAGATACTTATTCATGGGTGGTCTCGAATAATGAAGGCACGTCCATCTTGGAGAATAGGACAGAAGATTATGTTCTTGCTTTTCCATGGCCCTAAAGTGAATATACTGTTTATTCACCACATTGCGAGATGAAGCCGCTTTCAGAGGTTGTGGATGCACGGGGTGGCGCTTGGGCCTTGTCCCGAGGCTTGGCGGCCTCACCCTTGGTTAAATGTAGGCAAAGTAGCACTGTTTGAGGCGTGTTTTGTACGGTTGAACCTGTATAAGTACTCATATTGCTTTCAGCTGTGGTTGTTAACTGCCCCTGCTGGTTTCAGTTAAGGTTGTTAAGTACTCCTACTGCTTTTACAGTATGTCATGTTTCTTCAGTCCTATCTTCCTCCATCCACCAAAACCAAACCAGCGCCAGCGAGGCCGCCTGCTTCCGCCTCCCACGGCTGGCTGCACCTCAGCGCACGCATCACCGCTCCACCATCTCCTAAATCCTTAACGCCAACGTCTGAGGCCTCACCATCATCCTCCGCGCAGTTTGGTGCGCTCGCCACGGCACCGCCCTCTCGTGTTGTCAACATGGTCAACAAACAACAGGAATCGTAAGAGGACTGTACGTGGAGAGGATGACAGTAGGGGCCCACCATGTCCATGGCCGGACGCAAGGAAGTTCCTCATTTTTTATTATATATACTCCATCGTCAGCATATGGAAAAAGAAAATGCTTCCTCCTAGTGGTTTCCTGACATCTGGGACCGGCGACATTGTCAACGTATATAGTCAATAGACAAGAGAACATCACAAGATTGGTTGACACCTGGGACGTAGCTGCTCGAGCAGTATTTTTTGTTATTGTTGAGACGGAGCAGGGTTTCAACTGGGCTGTGGCCCGTCTAGCCCAGGCTTATATTTTATGTTCACCATATGACCAGCCCAGCTATCTTTTCTTTGTCAAAATGAGCCCAGTTTATTTTTTCCTGAAGAATACCCAATCTAGGCCTACTTATTTTTCTACGCCCTGATGAGCTGCAACTCTTGGAAGATGCCTGCAAATCTTGAAAGTAATATGAAATGGGTTGTAAATATAAAAACACATGACAAATTGGCAATTACTTTATAATTTCTGATTTTTTTCACATTTTAAGATTCCTATTTCACTCTTCTTTAACCTAATTTAAATATATCTTCAAAGTACTTTAAATCTGGCTCGACATTTTGGTATTAAAAATAGTTTGGAACCCACAGAAATATGCGAATTTTTGTTTAAAAGTTTAACCCTGGCCCTGGCCAACAAAAAAAACGGACTGCAATAAATTGCATAAGAAGTTGCGATGAGCTATATATAAATTATTAAAAAAAATAGGGAATGGTCTGACTTGTGGGCCTATTAAGTTAACGTGTATGCAAGATTTTTTTACTTATTATATACGTCAACAAACGATTCTAGCAGATGTAACTGTTGGATGTCAATCCAACGGCCGTCGTGTTTCTTCAATCTCTGATCTTCTTGCTCCAGCCGCCAAATCTAGCGCCGGCGAGACCGCCTGCTCCCGCCTCCTGTGGCCGGCTGTGCTGCCGCGCAGGCCTCACCGCCCCCTACAACCCCCACTGCTGGCCAGGCCATCCCTCTACTCACCCACATCCCTCCACTGTTCTGGCTTCGCCACCTCTGGGTCGTCGATCGCGCTGGTGTTCTCGGCACGACGTGGTCAACGTTGTCAACAAGCGACAACATCGGAAGAGGGATGTAAATGGAGAGGCTGACAGTTGGGACCCACATGGTCCATGGCCGCATGCAAGCAAGTACCTCCTTATTACGCCAAAAAGAACGAATACTCCCGCTGACAGCTCAGACCCACCAGCTATATCTTCGCACGCAAGGAAATGCCTCCTTATTACGCACAAAAAATGAATACTCCCCCTGCTTGCTGGGACCCACCATAGTGGTAGGCTGACATGTGGGCCTACTAAGTTGATGTGGACGGAGGGCTTTGTCAACTTAGTCAATATGAACGATCCTAGCTCCAGTGACCGTACGATGTCCATCCAACGATTGTAGGGCTTCTTCAACCTCTGGTCTTCTTTCTCCAGCCGCCCAAAGTAGCGCCGGTCATGCCGCGTGCTCCTGCCTCCAGTGGCCAGTTGTGATGCCGTGGAGGCCTCACCGCCCCCTACTACTCCCACCGCTCGCGAGGCCCTGCGGTAATGGCAGCCTCACACCGAAGCCGAACCAGTGAACCCTCATACTCCTCTCCGTGTGGGCTTCCACTATCGCGTCTTCCCTGGCTCCGCGTCGTCCCCTTCCTAGGCCTCGCCGTTGTCCACCGCCCTGGTGCTCTTAGTGCCGCGTGGTCAACATGGTCAATGAACAACATCCATCGGACGTGGACTGTTCGTGGAGAGGCTGACAACTGGGTCCACGGCTGCAGCAAGGAAGTGCCTCCTTATTACGTGGAAAATAATGATTCCTCCACCTGACAGCAAGGACCCACCAGACGGGCCACCGTATTTCGCGAAAAAACATTTCCCCCTGACTGATGGGACCCACCAGCTACAACTTCGCCCGCAAGGAAGTGCCTGACAGTCGGGACCCACCTGGTCGAAGCATACGTAGTGTTGTCATTCTGGTCGTGAAGGTGTACGTCCATACTAGTCGATGTAGAGGCGTGCACGTGTCATAGTAGAGGCGTGCACGTAGCATGTACACGTACGTATAGCGGCCAGGATGCAAGAAAGTAAAAACGGCCACGTACATACATATGGGCGTGGTCTCGAACGCCTACTAGCGCATATGTACGGCCAAGGGTCGTGTACATGGCTAGGTCGGAACAGAGAAACAGCGTCGTCGTCGTGTTCATGGGGAGGAAACGAAATGCGCCATGTTCATCAGGAGGCAACGGAATGCATGCTGTTCATTGGGAGCCAACTGGCTTGGACGGAATAGCCAATGGAAACGAGGCCTGGCGCACCACAGAACGGAGGAAACGGCCTTGTGTTAGACCGGCCGCATTCGAAACGGTATCCTGTTCATCGGGAGGGGTCTAGCATACCGCAAAATGGAGGAAACTGATTTCTCTTGGACCTCCTATGGTCGAAACAGGGTCCTGTTGATCGGGAGGGGTGTTGCGTACTACAAAACGGAGGAAACGGACTTGTGTTGGAGCGCTACGGTCCAAACAGGGTCCTGTTCATCGGGAGGGGTGTGGCGTACCGCAAAACGGGACTCCACGAGATACTGTTCATCTCCACCGTCGACCTCCTCCAGCCTCCACGGGCTACTGTTCATCCACCGTCGACCTCCTCCAGCCTCCACCTGCGACTGTTCATCCACGGGCTCATGTTCATCCAGCCTCCACCGCACGCTCCTCCACCAGCTACTGTTCAACCAGCCCTCTACACAGGGTCCTGTTCAACCACCCCTCCACGGGCTACTGTTCATCCAGCCCTCCACCGGCTACTGTGCAACCAGCCCTCCATGGGGTCCTGTTCATCCACCCCCAACCAGCTCGATCGGGGTCCTGTTCATCCAGCGGAAACGGCCTCTACTACCACGGGTCCTGTTCATCTAACCCCCACCGAGAATTGTTCATCCAACCCTCCGCCTCCCCCCAACAACGCTCACTATTCATCCAAAGGCAGCAGCGATCGGCTTCAGTTAGCAGCAGTACCGAAGGAATCACTCGGGTTCAGTTAACAACAAGGGATCGATCGATCGCTCAGGTTCAGTAACGCGTTGCTTGTAGTGCAATAGCTCGGGTTCAGTTAGAGCCCAGCGCCTCGCACACACGCGCGTACGTACGAGAGAAACGCGCATCGCTCGGCCCTCGACCACCCACCGTAACCGGGAACTCCCCCGATATTTTCCTCGCCCTCGCTTCTATCACGGTTTTTTCCGTCATGGACGGCCCAAAGAATGTCATGTAGCTGCATCTCTGGCCCGCCCAGGACAAAAAGCTCATTTTCTATCATGATTTTTTGTCATAGATGTAGGAGCCCACCACATCTATGATGATACCGGGTTTTGTCACAATTATCGTCATAGAAGTGTCATAAGCATGACAGAAAAAAACAGTTCGTCCCAAAATGTCATGGCTGTGTGTTTTTTTGTAGTGGAGGGAGTCCTGGATTAGGGTGTCCTCGGGTGTCCGGGCTATGTGATATGGGCCGGACTGATGGGCCGTGAAGGTACAAGGTAGGAGACCTTCCCCAGTGTCCGGATAGGACTCTCCTATGCGTGGATAGCAAGATTGGCGTCCGGATATGTAGTTTCCTTCTTCTGCAAGCCGACTCTGTACAACCCTAGGCCCCTCTAGTGTCTATATAAATCGGAGGGTTTAGTCCGTAGAGGCCATCAGAATATACAGGCTAGACTTCTAGGGTTTAGCTATCACGATCTCGAGGTAGATCGACTCTTGTAACCCCTATACTCATCAAATACAATCAAGCAGGATGTAGGGTTTTACGTCCACTAAGAGGGCCCGAACCTGGGTAAACATCGTGTTCCGTGTGTCCCTTGTTACCTTCGATCCTCAGACGCAAACACTACAAAAAAAGACACATCCGTGACATTTTGGGCCGAATGAATTTTTTTTCTGTCATACATATGACACTTCTATGACGATAATTGTGACAAAACCCGGTATCATCATAGATGTGGTGGGCTCCTACTTCTATGACAAAAAATCATGATAGAAAATGGGCTTTTCGTCCTGGGCGGGCCGGAGACGCAGCTGCATGACATTCTTTGGGCCATCCATGACGGAAAAAACCGTGGTAGAAGCGAGGGCGAGGAAAATTTCGGGGAGTTCCCGGTTATGGTGGGAGGTCGGGGGCCGAGCGATGCGTGTTTCTCTCGTACACGTATGCGCGTGTGTGCGAGGCGTTGGCTCTAACTAAACCCGAGTGAGGCGTTGGGCTCTAACTGAACCCGAGCGATTGCACTGCAAGCTACGCGTTACTGAACCCAAGTGATCGATCGATGGATGTTAACTGAACCCGATCGAGCGATTCCTTCGCTACTGCTGCTAACTGAAGCCGATCGATGCTGCCTCTGGGATGAACAGTGAGCGTTGAGGGGGGGGGGGGGATGAACAGTGAGCGGTGGCGTTGCCTCTGGATGAACAGGACCCCGTGGTGTGGAGGGCTGGATGAACAATAGACGGTGGAGGGGGTGCCCGTGGAGGGGTGGTTGAACAGTAGCCGGTGGAGTAGCGCGCGGTGGAGGCTGGATGAACAGGATCCCGTGGAGGCTGGAGGAGGTCGACGGTAGCCCATGGAGGCTGGAGGAGGTCGACGGTGGAGATGAACAGTATCCCGTGGAGTCCCGTTTTGCGGTACGCCACACCCCTCCCGATGAACAGGACCCCCGTTTCGACTGTAGGAGGTCCATTTCGTCCATTTTGTGGTATGCCACACCCCTCCCGATCAACATGACCCACGTTTCGACCGTAGGAGGTTTGTTTCGTCCGTTTTGCGGTACACCACACCCCTCCCGATCAACATGATCCCGTTTCGAACGTGTCCGGTCGAACACAAGGCCGTTTCCTCTGTTCTGCGGTACGCCAGGCCTCGTTTCCATCACCTATTCCGTCCAAGCCCTCCCGATGAACACGACCACGCATTCCGTTCCGACCCAGCCGGTTGGCTCCCACGCGTTCTGTTGCCTCCCGATGAACACGACGCATTCCGTTGCCTCCCCATGAACACGACGCATTCCGTTACCTCCCCATGAACACAACGACGACGCTGTTTCTCTGTTCCAACCTAGCCATGTCAACGAGCCCTCTCCATACGTATGCGTGAGTAGTCGTTCGAGACCCCGCCCGTATGTACACATACGTGGCCGTATTTTATTTCTTGTTCCCTGGCCGCTGTACGTACGTGTACATGCTACGTGCGCGCCTCTACTACGACACGTGCATGTCTCTACATCCACCAGTATATATGTACATACACGTTCGCGACCAGAATGACAACGCTACGTACGCTTCGACCATGTGGGTCCCGACAGTCAGGCACTTCCTTGCGTGTGAAGATGTAGCTGGTGGGTCCCATCAGTCAGGGGGGCGAATCGTTTTTTTTTGCCCGGGTGCACTTCCTTGCGTGCGAAGGTGTAGCTTGTAGGTCCCAGTAGTCAGGGGGAAACATTTTTTCACGAAATACGATGGCCCGTCCGGTGGGTCCCCGCTGTCAGGTGGAGAAATAATTATTTTGCGCGTAATAAGGAGACACTTTCTTGCTGCGGCCGTGGACCCAGCTGTCAGCGTCTCCACGCGTAGTACTCTTCCGATGGAAGTTGGTCGTTGACCACATTGACCACGCCGCGCTGAGAGCACCACGGCGGTGGACGACGGCGAGGCATAGGAAGGGGACGACACAGAGGCAGCGAAGACTCGGCAGTTGTTTCCCACGCGGAGGGGAGTACGACTATACGAGGGTTTACTGGTTCATCTGCCGTCGCCGGAGAATAACAGCAGGTGTGGGTGAGTAGAGGGATGGCTAGGCCAGCGATGGGAGTACAGTGAGGCGGTGAGTCCTGCGCGGCAGCACAGCCGACCGCGGGGAGGAGGGAGCAGGTAGTCCCGCCGGCGCTTGTTTGAGCGGCTGGAGCAGGAAGAGCAGAGATTGAAGAAGCACGACGGCCGTTGGATGGACATCCAACAGTTAATGCTTGTGCGTCAACCTTTTTTTAGGAAAGCCTCAAATCTGTGGAAAACAGCATATAGCTCATCTGCCATTATTTCTAATAATTTATAGGCCATTTGCTAATTCTTAAGGTCTTTTTGGAGCCCATATTCTTTTTTTAGCATTACATCCCATATTGTGGCCATGGTTAAAAAATTATACGAAATTTTGCATATTTCGGTGCGGTCTAAACTGTTTTTAATCCTGAAATTTTGACTCACATTCAAACTGATTTTAAAAATAAATGTATATTAATATAAAATCCAACAAATTCTCCACGCATAAAAATTAATGTAATTTAAAATTTTGAAATGAAACTAATTGCCGGTTTGATGTGTTTTAAAAATGTATAGCCCATTTCTCATTACTGATGGGCCATTTTCTTGGCCAGCCGAATGAAAACTCTCCTCGTCTTTAAAGATTTGTAGCCCAACAGGCCTGACAAAGCGACTTGGCAAATCACAAAAAAACTTGGCTGTGGCCGTGGACCAAGCTGTGAGCCTCTCCACGTACAGTACTCTTCCGATGGAAGTTGTTCCTTGACCACGTTGACCACGCTACGCGGAGAGCACCATGGCGGTGGACGACGGCGAGGCCTAGGAAGGGGACGACGCAGAGCCGGTGAAGACGCGGCAGTGGAAGCCCACGCAGAGAGGAGTACGAGGGTTCACTAGTTCGGATGCGGTGTGAGGCTGCCGTCGCCGCAGGGCCTGGCCAGCGGTGGGAATAGTAGGGGGCGGTGAGGCCTCTGCAGCAGCACAGCCGGCCACGACAGGCAGGAGCATGCGGCACGACCGGCGCTGCTTTGGGCGGCTGGAGCAAGAAGACCAGAGGTTGAAGAAGCACTACGTCCGTTGGATGGACATCGTACGGTCACTGGAGCTAGAATCGTTCATATTGACTAAGTTGACAAAGCCCTTTGTCCCCGTCAACTTAGTAGGCCCACAAGTCAGCCTCCCACCAAGGTGGGTCCCAGCTAGCCGGGCGAGTATTCATTTTTTTGTGCGTAATAAGGAGGCACTTCCGTTTGGTCTGAGCTGACAGCGGGGGGGAACGTTTTTGTCGCGAAATATGGTGGCCCGTCCGGTGGGTCCCAGTAGTCAGGGGGAAACGATTTTTTTCGCGAAGTACTGGTGGCCTGTCCGTTGGGTCCCCGCTGTCAGGTGGAGGAATAATTATTTTCCGCGTAATAAGGAGGCACTTCCTTGCGGCTGCCATGGACCTTGTTGTCAGCCTCTCCACGTAGAGTACTCTTCCGATGGAAGTCGGTCGTTGACCACATTAACCACACCGCGCCGAGAGCACCACGGCGATGGATGACGGTGAGGCCTAGGAAGGGGACGACGCGGAGCCGGCAAGACGCGGCAGTGGATGCCCACGCGGAGAGGAGTACGAGCGTTCACTGGTTCGGCTGCGATGTGAGGCTGCCGTCGCCACAGAATAACAGGGGGTGTGGGTGAGTGGAGGGATGGCCTGGCTAGTGGTGGGAGTAGCATGGGGGCAGTGAGGCCTCCGTGGTAGCACAGCCGGCAATGGGAGGCAGGAGCAGGCGGCACGACCGGAGCTGCAATGGGCGGCTGGACCAAGAAGACGAGAGGTTGAAGAAGCACTACGGCCATTGGATGGACATCGTACCGTCACTGAAGCTATAATCATTTATATTGACTAAGTTGACAAAGCCCTTGGTATGCTCCACCTTAGTAGGCCCACAGGCCAGCCTCCGAAACAGTGCACCCCAGATGTCTGGGGGAGGAATCATTTTTTGGGCGGCCGAAGCTAAGAATATCCGACATTGAAGAAGAAGCACGACATTCGTTGGATAGACATCCAAGGGCCACTTCTGCTAGAACCGTGTGTTGACTATAATAAGTTGACAATGCCTTGCATACACGTCAACTTATTTTTTTAGGGGACGCGTCACTTAGTAGGCCCATAAGTGTGTGGCAGAGAACTTATAGCCCATTTGCGTTTTGTAAGAATGTACAGCCCATTTTTGAATTCTAATGGAATTTACAACAGCCCGTTTACAATATGTTAAAAGTACAGCCCATTTTCTAGCTAGGACAACGATTAATAATTTCAACCAACCGTTGAAGAGAGAATTCAATAAAATTTCCCACATTTTGATGGGATCCGAAATATTTTTATCCCGAAATTTCTAGTTAGATTAAATATAAATTCTTATTACGTAAAAATCAACGAAACATTGCGCGCGCAACAATGAAAATTTAAGATTTTCCAAATCCATAAATAATATTTTATAAACTAATTTCGTGTTTGGTGCCTTTTTTATAGTTACTGTCTAGTTTTTATAATTACATGCCATTTTTTTTAAAGCCCATTTTCCTGTTAAGCCTAATGCATCCCTCCTAGGAAAGATTTGCAGCCCTGCGGGGCGGAGAATAACAAGTTGACCTTGCCTGGGTATTCCTCAAAAAGACGTATATCTTGAAAAAAATACTATCTGGGCTGGATATCTGGCCTGGGCTAGACGGGCCACAACCTGCCCAGTTAATACCCTGCTCTCCTCTGAACAACAACGAAATCATCGCCATGAAAAACTCTGCAGTGCTCACGCCTCAAAAACACAAATACTGCTCGAGCTGCTTGGTCCCAGCTGTCGGCCGCACCTTGTGCAATTCTCTCATTTATATTGACTACATAGGTTGACAATGGTGTGGGACTGTGATGTCAGGAAACCAGGAGAAAGCAAAAAAAATATAGTTGTATATAATAAGGAGGCGCTTGCGTACGTACGACTATGTCCCTAGTGGGTCCCTACTGTCATCCAGACAAAATAAAGTCATCTCCTGAATCCTTGTTTTCGTTGACGATGTTAACAATGCTCGGTGCCACGGCGAGCACAACAACTCGAAGGACAACGGAGAGGGCCTCGCGGGCCCTACGGATGGTCTGATACAACGCCCGCTGCTCATTCAGGAAGCCAGGATCATCGGACACCTATGAGCACCTTTGAGAAACTGAGATGGCATGAAACAGTAAGGCCGCGCTTGGGAGCTCTGGTTTATTTCAAATCTATATTAACATACAAGTGTAATTTACTCGTCATCAGAAACAACGCGTAAAATACAGGCGTAATGAAACCGAGGGCCCAAGGTCTGTAAGTAAAATGGCGGGTTACACGTGTAATTTGGGAGACCAGTGTATATTTTACGAGCACTGCTATATGGACGACATTACCAGACGATACATGCACGACATGTGTATCATGCCATCCATGGGCAAGGCTGAAACAACAGCTAGCTGCTGGATTAGCAATCGTCCGAGTGTCATTCAACATTTTTATCGTGTGTGAAGTACTTCCGGTATTTTACTAGTCGAAATCGACCAACCAAGCGCCTTCGCCCGAGACCATCTGCTTTAATTTACAAGCATTAGTTTTACAAGCGGTTTTTGTTGGAAAACGACGATCCAATCACGGCCTAATATCATGAGTTGGTCGGATGATCATATGGTTTCACGTCTAACATACCCGACTTGTCGTGTAGGCTATGAATGAAACATCAGACGATGAACTTCTTAAGCACGGAAACAACAGAAGAGGATGATCTTCTTAACAAGCAAATCACTGGCATTAGATCGACATGCAAAACAATACGAAGAATTATTCTCAGGAGGCACGGTGAACAGCTCGTGCTGCCGCATGCCATAACATTCCAAGCTCAACTTTGCAATCAAACACAAGGCCTGGCATTACATAGACAATATTCAAAACAAACTCTTAACACAGGAATATCTCAGCAGAGTAACTATTTACTTCTAAACTGAACACATGAATAGGAAAAAACACTCGACGCTGCTCATAGCAAGGGCATCCCACTCAAAAATATCAAATGCATGTCTTCTGGCTAACATCAATGAACAAATTTTGACAAGGTTTTCCAATTCCAATATATTAAACTAACGTCTTCTTGCTAACATCAATGATTAAACTTTAACAAGCTTTTCCCATTCAAAATATGTAATGCCTATGATCATTGAGTCCTGTCATAGCTTCTTGTACTTGTTTGGGCACTTTTTGCCCAGGGCACTCCACGTGTTGTTAAATTGCCAATGGTCTCTGCAGACTAGTCATGTCATCGGTGTCTAATAATACTCTGTAAAGCTTCTCGGTCATTCCTTCTGTAATGTAGCGCAAACAGTGACTGCTTCTTTCTGCAAAGTAGAACGACCAACTGGACCCAATAATGCAGCAGTTTGCCTTGGACACATTGGCTCCTTTTGTGTAGTTCAACTAAAGTCGAAGTCAGAATAAAACCGAGCTTTAATTTTGATATCCCTGTAAGCAACAATAGGTATAAGGGAAACAATTACTGAGAAATAACGGTTGATGACTTGTACTCCCAGAAGAAAAGCATCTACTGATCTACTTTATATTAATGGGAAACAAAGCAGGAGAGTAGCAATTCTCCATTAGTGTGATTCATTCATATTGACTGAGACATTATCTTAACAATGCCTTGTTTCAACATGTATAAAGAACGACAAAGCAGAAAAGTACCATTCCTAAAACAATGCAACTGATTCATTTTAACAGAGACATTATCTTAACAATACCTTGGTTAAACATGTAGAAAGAACTACAAAGCAGGATAGTACCATTCCTAACAAGTGTTGCAGTTTTGAACTAAGATTCAGTAGTTAATTAATTCTGAGAGTGGCATTTCTTAATTTTACCAGCGGCATTAGATTAACGAAAAGCATAAACAGTTCCAGGGGGGAGTGGGCGCAACAAAAGTATGTGCTTCCATCTACTTATAAAGGGGGTGATGCAGAGTTTGTTGTAACAAAGCAACAAGCATCATGTCTGGGTTGGTCCCATTTTTGTTCACTACTTAATGGGAAAAGACAGCAATACAATAGCTTCAATTCAACATTTATTTAAAACAATACCAATACAAGTAGCACAACATCTCAAAGCACACTGCACAATCATGTGGATGAAGGCCTGTACTGACCTTTCATGAGACGGACAAGATAAAATATGAATCTGCCAACACGAATAGGAAATCCAATCTCATTTTGTGCAGTTGCACTAAAATCAAGCAAAGTGTTTTGCGTAGCGAAGCAAAATGTCGCAATAGCAACAAGTTGAATAGATATCCCTGTTTAAACAAAGGAAAAAAAGAAATCAACTACTGGTTAATAAAGGAGGATGAAACATGCGGCCACAAAAATGGTAATCCCGCCAATCCCTAACAAGTGTTGCAGTTTTGAAATAAGATTCGGTAGTTAATTCTGAGAGTGGCATCAATTACTGGCTTATAAAGGGGGTGATGCTGAATTTGTTGTAACAAAGCAACAAGCATCATGTCTGGGTTGGTCCCATTTTTGTTCACTACTTAATGGGAAAAGACAGCAATACAATAGCTTCAATTCAACATTTATTTAAAACAATACCAATACAAGTAGCACAACATCTCAAAGCACACTGCACAATCATGTGGATGAAGGCCTGTACTGACCTTTCATGAGACGGACAAGATAAAATATGAATCTGCCAACACGAATAGGAAATCCAATCTCATTTTGTGCAGTTGCACTAAAATCAAGCAAAGTGTTTTGCGTAGCGAAGCAAAATGTCGCAATAGCAACAAGTTGAATAGATATCCCTGTTTAAACAAAGGAAAAAAAGAAATCAACTACTGGTTAATAAAGGAGGATGAAACATGCGGCCACAAAAATGGTAATCCCGCCAATCCCTAACAAGTGTTGCAGTTTTGAAATAAGATTCGGTAGTTAATTCTGAGAGTGGCATCAATTACTGGCTTATAAAGGGGGTGATGCTGAATTTGTTGTAACAAAGCAACAAGCATCATGTCTGGGTTGGTCCCATTTTTGTTCACTACTTAATGGGAAAAGACAACAATACAATAGCTTCAATTCAACATTTATTTAAAACAGTACCAAAACAAGTAGCACAACATCTCAAAGCACACTACACATCATGTGGTTGAGACCAAGATTTGAAACAACTCGCCACGAAGACTGGAAACAAATCTCGATCTCCTTTTGTGCAATTCCATCAAAATTAAGCAAAGTCACCGGTGTGACATTCAAGTTGAACTGCACAAAACACTCTTAAAACATAAGTGTTTCGAGTAGCGAAGCAAAATGTCGCAATAGCAACAAGTTGAATCGATACCCCTGTTTTAACAGAGGCAAAAAGGAAACAATTACTTGCCGATAAAGGAGGATGAAACAAACGGTGACAGAAAGAAGCATCTAACTTATCTTGGATGGAAAACAAAGTAGGACAGTAGCATTTCTAAAATGGTTGCATTGATTTAGATTAACAGAGACATTCTCTTGAAACAACATTTGTTAAAAAATGTAATTTACTTTTAACAGTGGCATTGCTTCAATTTTCCGGCGGCATTCTTAGATTAACAACAGCAAAATAGCTGTATGGGACATGCCAGCACCATGTGCGTCCACATGTATAAATCGGTGATGCAGAGTATGTAGCCAAGCAGCATATATGCGCTGGTCCCATATTTGTTCTCTTTGAACCTTCTTCCTATGTGAGGGCAGCAAATCTAGTCCTGCACAAACTACCCGACCCCCCAGTTTCTTTCCCTTTTCAACAAAGAGATCGGTTCCTTACAGATGTGTGTACTGGGTTACCCCCCTTTCCCTTTTCGACCTACAAAGCGGCTGGATAGCCAGTCTATACTACTTTCCACCCCTGCTTTCCTCATTGAACCACGTCCTAGATTCTTGCTCCAGCCCACCGCACCCTTCTTTCCTCTTTGAACCAAGACCTAGATTCGACTACAGATCGAAAAAGATCCACATGCAGCTAGAGCAATGACGGTTTCAAAGAAACTTATACCTTAGGGTCATCGGGATGTGGCAAGGCGTGCGGCGGGAGGCCAGATCTGCCCACACTACGTACGACAGCGAGGAAGAAGGGGTCGGTGGCCCTCCCGCATAGGCGCTAGGTGAAAGAGAACAGCGCAACCGGCAGTAGATTGCCTCCCTCGCCGAAGGCGATAGAGTGAACGCTTCACCTCCTCCCCTTCCCGGTGCGACGGGATAAAACGCCTCCTTCACCAGCTGTGAGGGGGGAGAGAGAGACAAGAGGACAACACGGTCTTGTTTAGATCTGGTGAAGAGAGGGTGAGAGACAATGAATATAGCAAACCGTAGCAAATGAACGCCGAGCCTCCAGCGTGTAACATATATGTAGTGCGGCGAGCGTGTGGAGAGTGCAAACCCTAGCGAACAAGCGCTGAGGCTCCCGCTTATATATGTATACTATTGTAGTACGGAATGAGCTCCGGTGCCTTCACTGCACCTGCTTTTGGCTGTATGACGGGTGAGCCAGCCACATTTTGGGCCCACCTGCCATAAATCCAAAGGCAGGTGCACTAAGTCAATGAAGCTGCGTCCATATAGAACTCTCGTGTATACGATTAATATATAGTGGAGTGGTTTTCTTATTCTCTCCATAAAATCATTTTAAATTATGTAAGTACGAAACAGAACTCTTTATTTAATGTACAGTGAAGAAAACTAGTACTACTTCCGATGAACTAACGATCCATGCCCACACGTCCTGGTCGCACTTCCTGTCCTTCACGTGTGGTACACTACCCTCCCTTAAGTGAACAACCACACATGCGCAAATTATCGGAAACGTGTGAGAGTGTGTACAAATAAAGAATTTTAATTTCAATTATCAGAAAGGTTTGAGAGTATTACAAAGTTTGACTTCAGTCAAATCTAATATGTGGAGTACATAAAAATGGAGGGCTACTATGTCCATCCAGGTTTTTAGTCCACACCATTTTTTAAATCAAAGTTAATAGCTAGACAAATAAAATTACAGGGGAGCTGGAGACAAAGTTGTGAGAAGGCTTAGAAATCAATACAAAACTTATGCTCTTAGTACCAATGACGATCCTTCTTCGAGGAAACATTTGGTTCATAGCCAATTGTGTGATAAAATTGCACCAACGTGAAAGACGACTGTGTCTCCAACACAACCAAGGTGAACTGACGAAGGATATAATCTTTGTGCGTAACAAGCAAAGAGCACTGATTGAAGACAGCTTGTTTTTCATTGAAAATCGATCAGCTTCACCAGCCGACGCAACCATGAGGCGCAACCATGAGCATCGATAGGTCATCATGGTGATGCATCATCCATTTGGCATCAAGTTTGGGTGAGGCACCTATGAAGTTCGACAAATCCTCACTGTGGTCTGTTTCTTCTCAGTAATCAAGCTCGAGGAAGGAAGAACCACGTGGCAGTGGACAGTGAGGCAGAACAACAATCGCCATCCAATTTTGTGCAGTTCCAGTAAAATTGAGGAAGACATGCCCGGGTATGGAGACACGCATCGCTGTTTCCAAAAATATAAAAAACGGTTAGCAACGACATGTCAATTGTCCATAAGAATTAATGAAAAGTACACCAACAAATAGAAGGATCATAATTATCTTGATGGGAACTAAACCAGGATACCCGAGAAAAAAAGCATTTCTTCATTTAACCAGTGATAGTACTACCACCGTATGGACGATGACCGCACAACCACCATGTACTTTTTGTCGAAACAACATGTATACCTCCACTGAGGCATAAATCAGGACAACTTTTCGAGTGGCATTTCCTCTATAATAGTACTATTAGGTGATGTTGGACCAGCCGACGAACCCTAGCTACTATGCATGGGGAGCTGGGGAGTAGTCGCATAGAAGAAAACCCGCACGCAGCGACCTGGGGAGCTGGACCAGTACAAGAAGTTATACCTCAGGTGGGCGAGATGTCGTTTAGTCGGGCGGGCAGGATCTACCCACACGACGGCAGGGAACAAGGGCGCGGAGGATCTTCGTCCGCGCCAGCACCGACTCCGAGAGGACGGTGCGCATCGGCTTCCTCCGTCGCCGACGGCGACAACGACAACGTCAACGCTGCACCTCCTCACCTCCCGCAGTGGACGGGATTCGGCCGGATCTGTGACCACCAGTGAGGAGAGAGATAGAGTGGACACTGTCATCTTGTTTTGATATGGAGAGGGTGAGAGAGCGAGACGCGAGAAACTCTATCAAACAAGAGGCCATAATGGAGTAAAAAAATCTCTCCGTAGCAGTGGTTTTAAATAGAATACGCGCGTTCCCGGAAAAAAAGAAACGAAAACTGGCGGACAATTTTTTAAGGGCCTGTCTAGGACACATCTAGATGTGACATAGTTATGTCACATCTAAGTTGATGTCCACTCTGTTTGTGGTCTATTTTTTTCCTAGTTTTTTTGTTTCTTGTTTCTACATTATATACTTGTGGGAGCTTAGATGTGATATCCTTAAATAACATCTAGATGTGAATTAGACAAACTGATTTTCTAATGTACCAAGAAAGAAAACTCGATCAAAAACACGCCCTCGCTTCTAGGTCGCGAGAGTCGTCGCGCACACACACATAGACATAGACATGCATATCCATGTTTACGTAAAATTCCATTTCCATCTCCATCTCCAATCATATTTGTCCAACTGGCACATTATTTATGTTGCTAATTATATACGCAGCAATATTAACGTACATCATCTCTTATTTGCGCATGTCCGGACCGCTGCCATGGCCGGTCCTGACCAACCCGAACCCTCTTCATCACCCGCGCATGGTTCCCGCCCGAAACGGTCAGTGCCGCATTCATGCCCGACCAGAGCAGACGCGACCTCTCACTGGCGCCGGCATTGAAGCGGCGCACCGGTCGAGAGAGCATCCCCCGCGCCGCTTCCGGGTGCACGCGGCTGCTCCGCGTTCAAAGGTCACAATAGCCGGCTACAACATGCATGTGGAAAGTTCTTGGGAGTCCGTGCTACAGCTAGTTGTCCTCCCCCAACTCGTCAATCTCTTCCAGTAGTGCTAGTACTCCATGGCGCGATCCATCGACAAGCAGGCGTGAAAGTTATCGTATACTCGGTTTGCGGAGAGTGGCATGCCGATCGACCATGTGGGGTCGAGCCGTGGAGGAGGGCAAGACACGAAGATGAAAGACGTGATTTAAATGTTGGTTTTGCTGGATGGCGCGATCCAATTGGTTTCTCTCCGTTTCCATTTTTCACCGGAAAAACGGAAACTTTCCACTCTATTTTCATTCCTATTCCAAGTTTGCCCCGTTACAACATTCCATCAAATACAAAGGAAAACTAACACGCATGCTGATGCATCTCAATGATTCACAGATCATAGCCAATATTTACTTCACAACTAAAGAAAAAAGTTGTGAGAGCGTGTACGAAAGAAAAACTACTGATGGGGTCACTATGACTTAAACCCTAAACCCTAAAAATGATTTAATTTCCTGGACAGGTAGAACCTATCGAAGGAAAGACAGCTGGCACCCTCGGATCATACGATGCTTTTGTGCAGTTCCACTAAAATCGACCTGAGCATCCCTGATGGCAAAGATATTGAAGAAGTGTGATTAGAATAATAGTACTGGCACTAGTTCATGAGACATAAACTCATCACAAGTAGAAGTCGGTAGAAGTATAGAAAGATCGACATGGAGATGGAGCTACGGCGGTGGAGCAAGCCGGCTCCAAAAGGAAGATGGACGTACCTGGGACGTCGGGCTGTAGCTAGAAGGGCGGTTGGGACGCGGCATCGGCCCTTACCTCGGTGACCCCCGATTGGGACGCACCGACTGTGGGTTTTCTCCCTCGCCGATGTCGACCGCGTCTACGCAGAACATTGTTCCCTTCCCCCAGTTGCGGGATCAGGCCCGTCGTTCTATGCTTGTGAAGAGAGCAACCTAAGCAAGTAGGGTTGTAGCTCAGGCTCCTGCTAGTGTATATATAGGGGTTTTCTTTTTCTCTCCATATCAACCATTTTATGTTGTGTACGTGTCATTCAAGAGTGAAATGATGGTTGCTTCTTCCGACTAACTTACTGTGTGATTTGACTGCTCCTTAGTGGCCCCTACACGTACTCCCCCTACGTGTATGCAACAGTCACACGTACAAATGGATGCAAAAACGCGTGCGATGCCCTAATGCATGCATGTCCGAGCACACGACGGAACACACACGGTCAAGCTAAAGTGCTCGTCCTAAGAATGCTTATATATGAATAAAGCTCTATCATTTACCCGCAAAAAAGATTAAGCCATATTAACCGGAAAGGAGGGAGTATGGACTAGCACTACCTTTTGGTGTGTCCCGTCAACTCGCAGAACGAGGAGAAGCTTGGAGGACAAGGTGAAGCTCGCTTACGCCTTTTGACTAATGAAACCCACCCTCGGTGGACATGCATCAGTCCATTCGGTGTCAGATTGTCAGAGGCATACACTGTAGTACCCAACATGCGGAGTACCATCATTGTTCGACTTCATGAAGGGGCGAAGAGCCAAGCGCAGTAGTACGAGTACTACTACTACTAGAACCACATGGTGGAGTGTCTATACTCTTATTTTTTATCTCTGATAAAGTACACGTTTATTTCGGAGAAGGGCGGAAAACGGCAGGCCAACATGTAATGAATGATATCGATCAACCAACCATGCTCGAATATATCTTGGACTCCGTGCAAGCCCGTCTGAGTGTTCTCGCTCCTCGTCTCTCTCAAGGAACGGCGGGTTGGCTCTTTGCCGTCAATTGAAATCGGTTTGCTCACACTCCTGTCCCACATGTCAATGATATGCCAAGAGGAGGTGTGTTGACTGACTGGCCATACACGTACTTGGTTTTGCACCTTCATACTACTCCCTCCGTCACAGTTTACAGGGGGCGCTTCATTATGATGCATTTCTCTCAATGCATTTCCACCACCAGAGAGACTTTAGACACGTTTGGTTTAATGCTCAATTAATTAGGGCGTGGTAACCGCAATCAAGTCCACAATTTTCTCTCCATGTACTGTACTACTACGGAGTGGAGTAAGTGCATGCATGTGTGTACCCGGGGTGGAAGCACTGCATGCATGTGTGTACGCATTATTCCCTCTAGTAATAGACACCGTGCTATAACTACCAATGCTATTTTTCAGGCGGATCGCTAGTCGCCTTGGTCCCACAGATTTTTTTTTCTTTTTTCTGAAGCGCGCTATATAAATAGTGACGGATGGAGTAGTATGAGCGGATTCAAAGAAGAGCGTATTGATGGTGCTTCTTCAGAGCAACTTACAGTGGGAAAGGTGGGGCTTACGATTTGACTGCTCATTACTCACTATTAATGCGGCGCAACGACCGGGCTGAGTCTCCCATGCGGTTGTGCACTACCCCCTCGGTTCTTAAATATACTCCGTAGTATTTGTCTTTCTAGAGATTTCAACGAGTGACTACTAAAATATTTGTCTTTTTAGAGATTTCAAATGGACTGGCACATAAGGATGTATATAGACATATTTTAGAGTGTAGATTCACTCATTTTTCTCCGTATGTAGTCACTTGTTGAAATCTCTAGAAAGACGAATAGAATATTTAGGAACGGAGGGAGTACACATACGAAGCAAAATGAGTGAATCTACACTCTAAAATATGCCCATTTGAAATTTGTAAAAACACAAATATTTAGGAACGAAGGAGTATAATTTTGTGCATGGCACATGGACCCAGATGATGAAGAGGCTTCTGGCAATGCTATCAAGCTTCCATCATTTGTTTACATAACAGACGTACTATACAAATAATTTTCCAGCAACATGAAATTGTACAATGGTGTGAGCTTTCAGCTTTTGTTTCGCGTGTCTTGCCATCGATGCTCTTTCGGAAACAACAAAAAACTAACTTCCTTGCTAATGCATGTCAATTATTAGCATATCAGAGCTAATAATTACATCACAACTGAAGATAGAGTTGTGAGAAGGTGTTAAATTAAAATTGGTCCATGCCTTCATTGGCAGCAACGTCCCCCCAGCTCTGTCTAAATCAACAAGGCATGTTGGGAAAAAAAGTAGCTGTCTGGAGCATGCAACATTCCGATCATTTTGTGCAGTTCCACTAAAATAGAGCTGAGCGTCCCTGTTCCAAAGATATTAAGTGTGATTATGATAATAGAGGACTGCTGATGAAACAATAAACACACAAATAGAAGCCGGTCACCTTTGCAATCTCTCTTAGGACTAACTAGTTGGAGAAGATTAGGCTCGGAGTTGGATGAGGAGGATAGAGCAAAACCAATCTCCCTTTGTGCAGTCGCACTGAAATGTAGAGACGTTGCCCGTGTGACATTTTAGTACAACTGCACAAAACACTCTTAAGAAGAAATGATTTGTGCAGTTCACCAAAAGGTCGCAATAGCAACGAGGTGAAATGGATAGCCCTGTTTGCAAAAAATAGGTAGAAAGGAAACAATTACTGGCCAATAATAGTTGATGACACATGTGACGACAAAGAAGAGGCATATTCCTTGTCCTAAGGGAAGATAACAACACGGTTGTGTTTGTATAAAACGGTGTGAGGACGAGAAAGCAGTATGGAAAGTACGTCGAACGAGCTACGTTTCGGGCAAAGAACTATGGAAGATCCACATGCAGTGACGTGGGAAGACGGGCGGTGGAGCAAGGCTGGAGGGGATACTTGGAGGTCGTCGGTATGTAACTAGGTGAGCAGCGGCGGGCGGAATCTGCGAGCAGGTGGCGTAGGCCCTACCGCGCCAGAGCTTGGTCAGAGAGACCGACGTGTACTGCAGATCGGGACGTGTTGCCTCGGCACCGTCGAACGGAGAAATGATGTACTTCCTCCCTTTTCCCCGACGGACGGGATGCGGCCGGATCAGTGACCAACGGTGAGAGAGAGAGGCCACCGCACTCCCTTTCCCCCGGCGGACGGGATGCGGCCGGCTCAGTGACCAACGGTGAGAGAGAGAGAGAGGCCACCGCAGCCTTGTGTGAGATACTCTGAAGAGTGACAAACTAGGCACGCAGGCTCCATTGTATATAGTGAGCGGACTACCTTTTTCTCCATAAAAATCATTTTATATTCTGTGTATGTGCCATTGAGCGCTATAACTTTATTTAAAAATAACGCGGCAACGCGTCAAGTCGAACTTTGTTTCGTGCACGCGTGCAACACGACCTCCCTAGGTAAACAACCGCTATTGGCGTTCAAATTAGCACGTGGGCTGCCATTTTGTAAATAAATGAGCTCCACCGTGTGCCCGCGCGGGTGTGGCTGGGCACGAAGCGTGAGTACGTGCACGGTGCACCTATTCTCTTCTTGTATACGTACACCACCTACGTGGGGTTGTGTGAGAGAGATAAAAACCTAGAGAGATATAGTGTGTGGGTTCTTGAGAGTTTTTTTTGGGGGGGGTGGGGTCAATCAAAAAATGTAACATATGCAATGTGTGTGAAATAGAGTCCTGGTATAACATATATATAGAGGGGGCGATCCACGAGAAGAGACTGGAGGTATCATCGGCTTGAGGTGTCCATTGAATCGAAGAGAGGGATGATGTGTGTGTGTGTGTGCGCGCGCGATCGATAAAGAGTGCCATCGAATTTGTGTGTGCCCATGTGCAGTTTGTCTCTGTGGCATGGATACCTACCTGAAGCGCTCGACTATCGGTGTGTGGTGGGGGAAGAGGGAGGCCCAATTAACTATAGAGGTACAACGGCTGGTATATGTGTGGAGGAGGAGACAGGCCTACCTCATGTATTAAGGAGATCGATCTACCTCATGTATTAAGGGAGATCGATCGACATCCATGTATATGTGCAGGAGAGGAATAAGGTTGGGAGAGAGATAGAGCTAGAGTGTTGGAGGGGGTGGTAGTGGATTTGCTTCTAACAAATGGTGGGATAGGCTTGCTAGACAAACGGAGGGAACGCCCGCAATATCAGTAAGAGAGGAGATGGTTGCTTGTTGTCTGTGCACGTGCATGTGAGAGACGGGTTAGGAGGCATGCACAAATGATGAGGGGGGACGATGTGGCTGTGGTAAGCAGATGTAACTACATAGGAAGATCAATCGCCCTTTGTTAGAGAAAGGAGAGACATAACTTGTGAGGTACGTTGATCGATGGGGGGGTAGTTAAAGTCGATCTAGGTATATGTTGGGAGATCGATCGGTATACATGCATGTGTGTATTTGAAGCAAATGAGGCACGAGGAGAAGGATAGAGAGAGAGAGCGATGCATGTAGGAGGTGGTACGAGAGGCATACTATATCGAGGGGGGAGGAGTGTGCGAGTACGAGAACGATGAAAAGAGTGGTGGGAGTGAGGCATGGACGGTGACAAGAGAAGAGGGGAAGTTTGTGTTTGTACTAGGCACACCTGGCTAGAGAGGCATATCGATCGATGTGTGCCATAAATAAGGAGCTGGGGGCCTACACACACCGTGGGTGAACGACCTAAAGTGAAAAGACGAATTTGCACGATGGAGCTAGAGAATGCTGAGGGGGGGTGAGAGGGATGCGGGCGTGTGCATGCACAAGAGAAAGTTAGCGCTAGCTACAAAGATAAGAGGGTTGTGTGGGTGTAAAAGACGAATAGAGATCATATATACTTCATTATAAAAAGCGAATTCAGATATTTGAAGAATTTATCATAGTGTTTCAAACCGACGCATGCGTTTCTCTACTCTTATAAAAAATGAAGTTGTTGATGATGGTGTGCCTGCCATCCTGCATTATATGCCGTCCGATTTATATCTGGCGGGTAGCAAGGAAACTATGATGCTTGAAGTTGGCAACAATCATGATTGTAGATTCTTATTGAAATAGAGAAACGAATTCAAACTTAGTTCGAATTGCAGCGGTAGTATAGACATTTGGAATGCACTAAAATGTTGGTATGAGTAGGTTACATGGATTATACAGCAAGCGAAAAAACATTAATCGGACATAACATGGATTCATACTCCCTCCTTCCATCTATATAGGGCGTAATGAGATTTTTAAGACCGCCTTTGACTATTGACAAGATTAATAGTACATGACATGCACAATGTGAAAATTATATCATTGAAAGAACCTTTCACAGACGAATTTAACGGTGTGCTTTGTGTAAGTTGCATGACATATATCATTGCTCTAATATTTGGTCAAAGTTAGCATCGAAAAACGCATTAGGCCCTATATAGATGGAAGGAGGGAGTAGCTTTGAATAGCATTTGTATAGTAAAACTGTAACATCCCAAAATTCTAAATTTCGGAATGTTATAATAAATAGATAGATTTGATTGATTGTTTGATTGACTGTCTGAAAGTGAGTGAATTCGAAACTTTTTGAAAGTTAAATGAGAGGGAATAAAAGGACTTTCCCAAACTTTCATCTTTGCTTTCTGATCTCCATGAATTCAAATTCTTTTCAAATGCAAAACCCTTGAGCAAAGATGATATGATTTCTTCCATTTAATTAAATGAAAGGGTATTTGAAAATATTTGAATTTCATTTGGAAATATTTCAATTCTAAAACTTCATGCAACTCAATGATTTTCACGAGAGAAGATAAAATGACTTTTTCAAAACATATGAAATATTAGTTGGGAGTTTAAAAGGATCAAATTCAAGGTCCTTTTGAAATTATTTTTCAGTTCAGAGTTATTTGGGTTTTATTCAAATTATTTTTTCTCCAAAAATAAAATATATGGAAAATAGGGTAACATGATCCCCTACATCAGAAAATTAGAGAGCGATAAATTTGAAATCATTTTGGTATTTTTAAAATGATTTTTATTGGATTTTATTAGAGAAGTAGCACTCTTTGCTTTATTTGTATTTGTGCGGATCTTATTTGACGTTAGAAAAATGTTCACGTTGTAGATAATCTTTTTCTGAAAATTTTGATATAATATATGCCTATATAATATTTTTGTTATTATTATTTTGTTTGTCAGAGAACATGTTTTAAAAAAACTCCCGCCGACTGGGCCGGCCCAGCTCCCAGCAAGGCACAGGCCCAAGCCGCCACCGTCTTCCTCCCGTGTGCGACCGGGACTCCTTCCAGAGTCCGGCGCCGCCACGCCGCCGGGGCACCCCTTGCCCAAGGCCGGTCTCGCCCCCGGGCCTTTATCAGGGGCCGGACCCCGACCCCTCTCGCTACTCGCGCCGTCGCCCCCTCCCGCATCTCGCCGCGACGCCCCGCATCTCGCCGCCGCCGCCGCAGTGCCTCGCCATCGCGCCGCTCGCTACTGCCGTAGCACCCCGCCGCCCGCGCCGCCGCTCGCCGCTGCCCGCGTCGCTGTTGCCCGCCGCGCCGGAGCACGACGCCCTCGCCGGAGCCGCCGCTCCGCCGATCCAAAACCGCCGCCACCGGTTTATTTCCTTGAACCGGTGCAAAACCGTTAACCCGGCCGGTTTTATTTATTAGGTTGGTTTTTACTTATTTAGATCGGCATATTTTCTAGGTTAATTTAATTAGTGAACGTTTGCTGTTTTAGGTTCTGGAGCGAACGGTTTTCGTTCTTTAGCTTCCCGTAGTGAACGTTCGTTCTTTAAGTCTTTCTTTTTACTTTTTTATTTTCTATCCAGGGACCTATTTGTAGTACTTCTTTTACAAATTAGTCCTACTATTTCAAACGACCACATCTTTTTGCTCGTTAGTCCAAATCCAACGAAACCAACGCTCAATTCTTCGTTATGATCTCCTCTATCCAATAAAAGAACTTAAACTTGTTTTTAAAATTTTAAAATTTGAATTAGATCAGATTTACATTCAAACTTCGTTTGATCGTAACTTGAGTTTCGTAGCTCCGTTTGAGTTGATTCTTTTTGCAAGTTGAAGCTCTTGACCTAAACTTTATGATAAGGCCAAACTCACATAATTTTGGTACTGTTAGAAATTGTTTTATGTTGCAAGAGTTATTTGATTGGTTTTGAAGTTTTTCGAATCGTCTTCTTTGATCTTTCTGATCTTTTGAGTGATTGCTTATGCGTGGTTACTATTGCTTGCCTACGATAGATTGACCGGAGTGTGACGAGTAGAACTATCAAGAGTTATGAGTGCGAATCATCTTCATCAACATTGCAGGAAAGTAACACTTTGATCATACCTCTTTACTACCTAGTTTTATTGCATTAGATCAATCCTCAAACAATTGCATGAATAGGATCTGATTAATATGTGGGATTTGGGAAGTAGACGAGGTAGTACCTATTACCTGTGTTATTATCAAACCATTGGGAGTTACTTCTACGTTTTCTTATGCCATGCTATGCTAGTAGACGTGGATTGGGTGAGTGTATCCATGACAGATGTCAGATTGTTATTTAATGGTTTACTTAAGGTGGCAACTTTAATACACATCTGGGTGGATTGAGGCACGTGGGTATTCCAGCGATTGCCTGTTTTTCTTTATGGACCGCCACCCAGGCTCAAAGGGATCATAAGATTATTCATGCTAGAAACTTTCGTGTCCAACCACAAGCTACTATGATCTCTAGCATAGTTGATTAAGTTGTGCGAACTCTTACAGTGGTAGACTAGCAGATGTAGGGGAAAGTAGGTGTAACTGTCTACCCGATCGTAAGGTGCTAGCGCTTGTGAAAGACTATGTCTCGGTCATCCGTTTCTCAAACACCATGTAGTGCGAGAATCCAACGGAGGAGATCGAGTCTTGTGTGGAAAAGTGCGCAAACCACTTCAGAGTGTATAAACTAATCATGATAATCCGTGTCCCTGGTTATGGACATCTTGAGTATCTGGTTCTTGGATTATCATATTGATCTCATCACGTTACTTAAATAATTTGTTGGGTTATTGATGTTAATTTGGGATTGAGTTGGAGGAACCTTCTCAATATATTCAAGCAACTTTGTAGTTAAATAAAATATATTCCTTTGTTGTAGGGAAAATTTGGCTTTAGGCAAAAACATTATAACCATAGAGCCTTTCCACCAGCCATATATGCATGTAGTGATAGCTATTATTCATCATTATCCTATGGTGTGAATTTGCCAATACATTCAATGTACTGACCCTTGTGGCTGCAACATCTCATGTTGTAGGATTATCTTACGACGAGTAAGTGATATGTTAGGGTTACGATTTCCACACTCAACTTTGCCGTTGGTGTTGATGGGAATCCACAACCTTGTTACTTCCGCTATTTGGATTGAGGTAATAATATTTTGCGTTACTTTATACATGTGATTTACCTCTGTTATAAATCCTCGAGTACTGTGTGTGTCAGCATACCGATCCAGGGATGACACTTAAGCACAGAGACTTGACCGTCTGAGATCGGGTCGTTACAAGATGGTATCAGACCAGATGTTGACTGTAGGATGTGACCCTAGAAATTGGCAAGCCCATAGGAAAGATTTTCTCTACAACTTCATTTTCAAAAGATCTTTTACCTCTCCTCTCTTCTGAGCTTATTCAAACATTCCCTTTTAGTGAGACCATACCCCTTTCCCCTTTTGACTACTCGAAGATACGACCGATGAGACCACTCCAAGAAGTACAAGATATCAGACAACTAAGACCATTCGGAATGAAGAGGATTTTACCATACATTATGATAATGGAAACTACAGTGGTTGAAGACTCCGAAGACTAGGAGAATTTGAAGGCTCTGAAGAATTTCCAGATTTCTATGACCTAGTAAGACTCCCCTGATGGAACTTGACAGACTATGGAAGTTGTCAATACCCGAGATCAAGGTGTATCGGAGAAAGGCCGGAGCATGGAGAATTAAAAACTCAAAGTTCTGTCAAGAAAACCCTAATGCAGGAGATATCAACTATGGAAGATAGCTCATGGCAATGATAAGGGAAGAAACACGGTTATTCATGATGTCATCGCCACTGATACTATGGTCACCGAGCTGAGCTAAGCATGCATTTCTTCGGAAGGATTGGATGGTAGAAGGCTGGTGGACCATCTATCAGCAAAATATGAAGTTTTAACCTTAGCCGGTGTATCACCAGGATCTGGAGTAGTACATCAAGAATTTTAAGATGGAGCTCCAGGAAGCCGTATTAGACAAGGAAGCATTTTCTGAAGAACTCAGGACCTAGAAGCTGAAAGTAGCCAAGCTGGAGGAGCAAAACCTCGAGATACAGTAGATTCGTCAGGAACTGAAGGACCGTAGTGCCATGGTTCATGTCAAGGATGTTGAAACCCGGAAGTTTGGAACGCAACTCCAAAAATATTAAAGGATGTCACGAGAGACTTCACGTCAATAGAGATGATATGGCAAAATAACTGGAGAAAGACAAGCATAATTGGAAGAAGCCATTGGAGGCATGAACAAGACTTGAAGAGTTTGGCGACATTGAATATTTATTGACCTTTAGAAGACCAAACCCCTGTTTTATACCGACGTTAGATGCGACATTTGTGAGCTGTCCTTTGTTTTGATGTTTTTCCGACGGACACAAATAAAAATCTGTCTTTTCAAAACTATTGTTTATATTGTGTGCATCCCTCTCTATCCCTCTTATCTCACCCCAAACCCACATGGACCCAATAGAGGATGAATGGAGATGAGCTTGTATTTTCTGGACCGATGAGTCAGTTGGAGACAGACCGATGGATTCAGAACATGGAGGATCACAAGGAGAACAACCCTATAGCCAGAAATGATATGACCAAGCATGCTCTTCAGTGCTTTGAAACAGGTGCTGCTACTTGGTGGAGGATGTACCAAACCATCAATGGATGGCAAAGAGTAACCACTTGGAAAGAATTTAAGTTGACTTTGCCAAAGTCTCGGTTTGTGTCCCAGAAGTTGAAGCCTTATGGAAATGATATGAAGAAGCATTGTGCATGCAAGCTTTGTGGAGAAATAGGACACAACCATAAAGAACACAAGGATGAATGCCCTAATTGTGAAGGAAGTCACCCAGCTGAAGAATGCCCAACTAGGCAGATCACTTGTTTCTTGTGTGAAGGGACTACCCACTACCCTACTCAGTGTCACATTTACCCCATGGTACAAAGAACCATACAACAGAAGAAAGAAACAATGAAAGGAGCCCTCATGGAAATTTTAGAAGAACCAATGATGGAGGAAGAGGTGGACACACCTAAAGAAGAACCAATTAGACCCTGCACCAAGTCAGGCTATTCATGTGGAGAAGAAGGGACACATCTCCTAGATTTTTTTGAATGCGGATCTAGTAGAATTCCCGACGGATGAAGTAGAGTATGACCCACAGGAAATAGAAGCCCTGATTGGAACAGAAAAGTCCAGAAAGAGAAGTAGATTGGATTCTAGGAAGGATCTGAGTCATATCACCTGTTATAGGTGCAAGGAGTCAGGACACTACCTTAGCAATTGCCGAAAAAGGAAGCCAAGGACCCAAGGAGGCTATATAATCACAAGGAAACCTCAGGAGTTCTCAGAAGTAATATGTTTTCGTTGTAATGAAGCAGGGCACTTTGCCAGGGATTGTCCCAAGGAGAAGGAGTCTTGTGATAATTAGTTGTGAGAAGTATAGTAGTAGTAGTGAGAGCATTTTATTTTATATTGAGGTGTTGAGTTGAGACATGTAATGGAAAAGCGAGAGATTGTAATACTTTGAGAATCAATAAAGTTAGTATCGTGGGTACTATTTGGATTTTATGAGTTGTTACTCTATGAAGAAGGATTTTGACCATTTTTGTGGATATGAGAAATATGGTCTATGGGAGGTTTGTGCATTTTAAGGGTGGTAGTACCCTGTAAGAACCCTTGACCCCTGGAAAAGATAAGGATATTCCACTGAGTGGATTTCGGAAAAAATAAGTACGAGATTTGTCTCGATATGTGTGATACCCCAAGAGTACGTGGGATGAAGTTGGAGACCGTCAGTTGTTTGGACCAAATGTGATCAAGGAGTCAGAAGAGAATGTTAAGGTGATTCGAGATAGATTGAAGGTAGCTCAGTCCAGGCAGAAGAGTTATGCAGACTCAAAAATGCAAGGAGGTAGTCTATGAAATTGGAGATAGAGCTTGTCTTCGTCTGTCCCCTCTGCGAGGAGTTAAACGATGGGAGTTAAGGGAAAGTTATCCCCGAGATTTGTAGGACCATACCGTGTTTTGGAGCGTATGGGAGAAGTGGCCAACAAGTTGGAGTCACCCGAAGGACTGTCAGGAGTTCATGATGTGTTTCACGTTTCCTAGTTGAAGAAGTGCCATGCAGAGATGGCCAATATTCCCCTGTAAGGACGCTTGACCCTGGAAAGGATAATGATGTTCCACGAAGTGGAATATGGACTTCATAAGTATAAGTTTTTATCTCGGTATGTGGGATATACCACGAGGATGAAGAGATAAAATACTATTGGATATAAAGGAGGTATGATGTCGGAAATATGGATCAATGGAAACACCATGATGAGTCTGAGTAATCATGTCCTAGTTTGGTGCCAATAGAAGGAAGGAAGACAGTACAATTGGATGTATTTAAGAATACTAGGAAGTTGGAAGTTGGAATAATGATCAGTTGCCCGATAATAAGTTCAAGGACTACAAGTGATGAGACGGGCCATAACCCACAGGTCCCAGAACCTGCCAAGAAGCAAGCACATTCCCGCTGAAGGAAAAACCCTAGAAGAAGTTACGATTTTCATCGATAGACGATTTTATAGGAGTTTACGCAAAACCTGAGAGTTGTGAAGGAACGATAGATGTTTGTCTGGCTTGCAGAATCTATGGATATATCCGAACTTGGTTCGTCGACAAGAGAAATTCTGCAAATGCTTGTGAGGATGACCGAGCGCTAGAATGCGAGATTCACTAAACCATGTACAGGGTAATGATTTGGGTGCGGGATGGATTGATCACCATACCGACTTACTCTTATTGTTCGCTTTGCTATATGGGATGGTAAATCTGAGTGACTTACCTATAGTAGAGAGACGACGATCAAACCTTGTTTGAAAATTAGAATGGTAGAGCAATTTTTTCCCTTGTAAAAGGCAAATGTTGCCAATCGTAGGATATACGGTGAGGTTCAACCCAGACCCATTTCCTGCAGGAGAAACCATAATTGTTGATCACCATGAGATATCGATAGATGTTTAGCTTTGGCGCCAAACCCGTCAGCTAAGAAGAGCCAGTCTCGGAATAACCTTACCAAGATGAAATGTCACAAGTATTGAGGAAAAGGTTATGCCACTACCGGAAGAGCCCAGAGAAGGAATTTTCCCGAGAATTTGGGAAGATCGGCCCCGTCAAGAATAAGAATTGAGTATATGAGCATTGATGGGACAGTAACGATGATTCTAAGGGTGGTAGCACCCCAGACCCCCTATAATGATCGATGGATTTTGAGAATACCCCAAACCTAACCTATTTTCTTTCTAGCCTCTCCGAATATCGAGGACGAGATTCATTTTAAGGGTGGTAGGTTTGTAACATCCCAAAATTCTAAATTTTGGAATGTTATAATAAATAGATATATTTGATTGACTGTTTGATTGACTGTCTGAAAGTGAGCGAATTCAAAACTTTTTGAAAGTTAAATGAGAGGGAATAAAAGGACATTCCCAAACTTTCATCTTTGCTTTCTGATCTCCATGAATTCAAATTCTTTTCAAATGCAAAACCCTTGAGCGAAGATGATATGACTTCTTCCATTTAATTAAATGAAAGGGTATTTGAAAATATTTGAATTTCATTTGGAAATATTTCAATCCTGAAACTTCATGCAACTCAATGATTTTCACGAGAGAAGATAAAATGACTTTTTCAAAACATATGAAATATGAGTTGGGAGTTTAAAAGGATCAAATTCAAGGTCCTTTTGAAATTATTTTTCAATTCGGAGTTATTTGGGTTTTATTCAAATTATTTTTTCTCCAAAAATAAAATATACGGAAAATAGGGTAACATGATCCCCTACATCAGAAAATTAGAGAGAAATAAATTTGAAATCATTTTGGTATTTTAAAATGATTTTACTGGATTTTATTAGAGCAGCAGCACTCTTTTCTTTATTTGTATTTGTGCGGATCTTATTTGACATTAGAAAAATGTTCACGTTGTAGATAATCTTTTTCTGAAAATCCTGATGTATTATATGCCTATATAATATTTTTTTATTAGTATTTTGTTTGTGAGAGAAAATGTTTAAAAAAAACTCCCGCTGACTGGGCCGACCCAGCTCCTAGCCAGGCCCAGGCCCAAGCCGCCACCGTCTTCCTCCCGTGTGCGACCGGGAATTCTCCCGGAGTCCGGCGCTGCCACACCGCCGGGGCACCCCTTGCCCAAGGCAGGTCTCGCCCCCAGACCTTTATAAGGGGCCGGACCCCGACCCCTCTTGCTCCTCGCGCCGCCGCCCCTCCCGCATCTCGCCGCGCCGCCCCGCATCTCACCGCCGCCGCACCCAGCAGATCTGCCGCCGCCGCAGTGCCTCGCCATCGCGCCGCTCGCTGCTACCGCACCATCCCGCCGCCCGCGCCGCCGTAGCCGCCGCTCGCCACTGCCCGCGTCGCTGTTGCCCGCCGCGCCGGAGCACGCCGCCCTCGCCGGAGCAGCCAGTCCGCCGATCCAAAACCGCCGCCGCTGGTTTATTTCCTTGAACCGGTGCAAAACCATTAACCCGACCGGTTTTATTTATTATATTGGTTTTTACTTATTTAGATCGGTTTATTTTCTAGGTTAATTTAATTAGTGAACGTTTGCTGTTTTAGGTTCTGGAGCAAACGATTTTCGTTCTTTAGCTTCCCATAGTGAATGTTCGTTCTTTAAGTCTTTCTTTTTTCTTTTTTTCTATCCAGGGACCTATTTGTAGTACTTCTTTTACAAATTAGTCCTTCTATTTCAAACGACCACATCTTTTTGCTTGTTAGTCCAAATCCAACGAAACCAACGCCCACTTTTTCGTTATGATCTCCTCTATCCAGTAAAACAACTTAAACTTCTTTTGGAAATTTTAAAATTTGAATTAGATCAGATTCTTGTTGATTCTTGTTGATTCTTGTTGATTCTTGTTTCGTAGCTCCGTTTGAGTTGATTCTTGTTGCAAGTCGAAGCACTTGGCCTAGACTTTCTGATAAGGCCAAATTCACATAATTTTGGTACTGTTAGAAATTGTTTTATGTTGCAAGAGTTATTTGCTTGGTTTTGAAGTTTTTCGAATCGTCTTCTTCGATCTTTCTGATCTTTTGAGTGATTGCTTATGTGTGGTTACTATTGCTTGCCTACGATCGATTGACCGGAGTGTGACGAGTAGAACTATCAAGAGTTATGAGTGCGAATCATCTTCATCAACATTGCCGGAAACTAACACTTTGATCATACCTCTTTACTACCTAGTTTTATTGCATTAGATCAATCCTCAAACAATTGCATGAATAGGATCTGATTAATATGTGGGATTTGGGAAGTAGACGAGGTAGTACCTATTACCTGTGTTATTATCAAACCATTGGGAGTTCCTTCTACGTTTTCATATGCCATGCTATGATAGTAGACGTGGATTAGGTGAGTGTATCCATGACAGATGTCAGATTGTTATTTAATAGTTTACTTAAGGTGGCAACTTTAATACACATCTGGGTGGATTGAGGCACCTGGGTATTCTAGCGATTGCCTGTTTTTCTTTATGGACTGCCACCCAGGCTCAAAGGGATCATAAGATTATTCATGCTAGAAACTTCCATGTCCAACCACAAGCTACTATGATCTCTAGCATAGTTGATTAAGTCGTGCGAACTCTTACAGTGGTAGACTAGCAGATGTAGGGGAAAGTAGGTGTAACTGTCTACCCGATCATAAGGTGCTAGCGCCTGTGAAAGACTATGTCTCGGTCATCCGTTTCTCAAACACCATGTAGTGCGAGAATCCAACAGAGGAGATCGAGTCTTGTGGGGAAAAGTGCGCAAACCTCTGCAGAGTGTATAAACTAATCATGATTAGCCGTGTCCCCGGTTATGGACATCTTGAGTATCTGGTTCTTGGATTATCATATTGATCTCATCACATTACTTAAATAATTTGTTGGGTTATTGATGTTAATTTGGGATTGAGTTGGAGGAACCTTCTCAATATTTTCAACTAACTTTGTAGTTAAATAAAATATATTCCTTTGTTGTTAGGAAAATTTGGCCTTTCGCAAAAACATTATAACCATAGAGCCTTTCCACCAGCCATAGATGCATGTAGTGATAGCTATTATTCATCATTATCCTATGGTGTGAATTTTCCAGTACATTCAATGTCTCATGTGGCTGCAATGTCTCATGTTGCAGGATTATCTTATGACGAGTAAGTGATACGTTAGGGTTACGATTTCTACACTCAACTTTGCCGTTGGTGTTGATGGGAATCCACAACCTTGTTACTTCCGCTATTTGGATTGAGGTAATAATATTTTGCATTACTTTATACATGTGATTTACCTCTGTTATAAATCCTCGAGTACTGTGTGTGTCAGCATACCGATCCAGGGATGACACTTAAGCACAGAGACTTGACCGTCTGAGGTCGGGTCACTACAAAAACGGGGCAACACTCTCTTTTTGTATGGTGTGAATGGTTTTATTTTTTTCGTTTTCTTTTTGGTTGAGGGAAGTGCGAATTGATTTGGTACGTACAAGTACAATATTACTACATGTTAGGCTTGTCCCTAAAATTCAACCCACGTCTTGTTATATCCCGAAAATTCAGATATCGTGCTCCCAAAACTGGCGCCTTCACAACCCGCGCCTTGCTATCCCGAAATTACAACGCGCGCGAAAACTCCCTCCAGCTGCCAAATCCCGATACGCGAAATCCCCCTTCTAACCCTGAGCCGAAAGGGCCGCTAGTTCAAATCGGTGAGGGTACTTTTGTAACACACCCTACATTTTGGACAAGCGCGTCCCTAAGTCATGCTTCACCCCTCCCATCGCCCCCTTTTAGCCATTCGAAATCCCAGGCCGCCATAACCTCTCCGCTCTAGCCGCGAAACCCCACCCTCCTCCGTCCGCCATGTCACCACTGCCCAGCCAGAGCCTCTTCCCCGATGACGTCGTCTACCGCAACAACTCGACGTCCCTCGTCCACCTCCTCGGATGAGGATCCATCGTCCATCTCGCCGTCCCGTCCTCCACCTCCAAGGAGCTGCTCCGACGATCGCCTCGTCTATTGCGGCTGCTCCATACCCACAGCGCCGCCTTAACCTGCTCCACCGGAACCGCAACATCCTCACCGACTCCTCGGACGAAGCGGAGGCCTACTCGGCGCCACCAAAGAGGTTGTACACTCATCGCATCGCACCTTCTCCTTAACTTGACCTCCTGGCGCCGACGGTGCTCCATCCCGCACCCCCATGGAGCGGCTACCTTGAAGCCAGCGTCGCGGGCGACATCTCCACGTCGGCTCTCCCCCAGTGCGAGGCCCCTTCGGCGGCGGCGTCCATACCAGCCGGATCTGCTGCTGCTGCTGCTCAGGCTCTCGCTCGATCGCTCGATCGCCCAGCTGCTGCTGTTGCTCTCCCCCTCACTCGTGCTGCTCCTCTGCTCCGATTAAGCCACACTTCAGTCGACTGAATCGATGTTTGGGTCAGTCGATTTTTAGGGGTTGGGTGGGCTCGCCGGAGTTAAGGAAGAACCACCCGAAGTGGGGACGGGGGCTCGCCGGAGAGGTACCCCACTATCTATCTTAGGGTTCAGGGTGGGGGCAGGGGGCCTAGAGGGCTGGCCGGGGCGGCGGTGGCAAGTTGTTTCGGGGCGGCGAGGCGGCGCTGGGGCCGGTGGTGGCTGGCAGCTCAGGGGGGTGCAGGTTGAAGATGAACTACAGGCCCTCCCTAAACTACATGTCAAGTGCCTCTCTGCTACCATTGCGTTCAGGTTCAATAGTAGCATTAAGATTCCACAGTAAATTTAAATTTCGACAGTTAAGTTCAGAGTCAACAGTTTTTACCTCATCTGTTGTAGTCAGGTGGTTTTTTGTGATGTTAATTTTACATCCGTTGGAGATGCTATTAGAATCCCACTTGAGATTGACGATGTCTGTCTTGTGCTGCTTTAGCCTTGACGTCTTACGGCTCACCGGAGCTGCTCCAACGACAGAAGATCCATCACAACAGAGCAGTGCCCTGGACGCCATCTACAGATTCCTCAGATCTTCCTCCACACCTCCGACAGCCACCTCTGCCTTAACTGCTTCAGCGACCAACCCAATGATGCTGAGGTCGACACGGCTACGGCAAAGAGGTTGTACACTTGTTGCATCACTTATTACTATACATTCACGTCGATCCATTTGGGCCATTTTGGTTTAACGGAAAAACGTCGATCCACTGGTTGTTACCATCACTCTAAATTTCTGCATGCTCTCCTTACATAATCTCACCATATTTTTTTCGTACGCATGTCAGATATTGTACACAGTCATGCTGAACATGTAGAGAAAAAGAGAAGAGTTTTGCGCGGCAATACAATGTCATGCAGACATCGCTCCATGGTGGGTTCAATGGCAAACCCTCCCCACCCCTCTCCAGATTGTAATCCAGAGGAAGATATCTGTTCTGAGGCGGATTTAGACGCCGCTGACCACTCCTATTTACCCCCCCCCCCCAAGGTGTTTGCTCTACCTTGGCATGATGATGTTAGTCATATCATGCATATGTTGTCTTGCAGTGCCTACTTTTGACATCATATATGTCATCTGCTTAGTTTAGACATGTTCTGTAATGCCACATGTTTAGTTTCTATATCATATATGGGAATTATGCAGTCTCACGTCTTTTAGCCAGCCATAATATATGTGAAATGTGCAATGCCATCCTGTTTAACCAGGCATCATATATTTGAATGATATCTTGCCCATCCTTTTCTTCATTACATTTCCATTTGTCGACAATGTTTGTACATTAAACTACTCTTCCTGTGAATCAGCCATTTGGGTGGGAGATGGAAAAATCTGGAGTGAAAACAAGGCCTTCAGAGCAGACAGTGCTACCTGTCGAAGCAGATCTCTTATTGGGTCCCGATAGCTCCTCAGAGATGGATACAGAGATAGATGACTAATCCTATTCCCCCACTGAGGTGTATGCTCTAACTTGGCATGGTTATACTTCTCATATCATGCATACGGTGTATTGCATTGCATAGTTTAGACATCATATACACAATATTCAACACCATGTTCTTAGTTCAGACATCATATCGAATGCCCTCTGTTTAGCATATAAATCACATATGTGAATTAAATGATGCGATCCTGATTACTTAGATAACATGTAGGTGAATTATGTCATGCGATCATGTTTAGTTATTCATAATATCTTTGAATTATGTTATGCTATGCTATCCAGTTTAGATAGACATCATATATATGAAATTATGTCATGCTATCCGTTTTAGTTAAACAATATACATGTCAACTATTTCATGCCCTCTTTTTTCCACACTATCTATTGCATCTGTCTCTCATACAATGTCTGTACATTCAACTATGTTTCCTGTTTATCAGTCATTTGAATTGGAGCGGGTGATGCCCGTATCTAGCGGACTAAAAACGCGGTCTTCAAATAAAGAAGTGCTACCTCTTGGTGGAGATAGCACCCCGGTTGTACATGCACAAGAACCAGCCCTACCACACATAACCCAAACTCTCGCAGATTGTACCCCTACTGCGATGGACAGAGAACCAGCTTCACGCAATCTAACCCCAACCCTAGCTGATAGTAACCCAGTTCCTGTTGACACAGCACCATCTCCACCACAGAGCTCCCAAACAAGAGCAGTAATAAGGCAGCTCTAGTGCCCAAAGGGCCAGTACTATCACGACGGACCCCAACTCCACCAGTTAGTGCGCATATTCCTGTGGAGGAAGCACAACCAGCTAGTCATAGTTTAGCATCTATCGCAATTGATGTTGTTAAATCATATGTGTGTATCTTCCCATCTTGGAAATATTATACTGAAGATGAAGGAAAATGCCAGTTGTAGGTGTTTGTCCATGAGTTATGTGTAAGTAATGTTATTCATGGCAATTACTTTGCTTCGTCCCATACATCCTACCTCCATGATGGTTATAATACAACAAATTTTCCCACTTTCTCTATAGAGAAGGACCGATTTGGAAACTCGGGATGAGGTAACCTGTGCTAATACCTTTGCTATCTTCAAGAATGCTTGGTGGCAGTATCGGAATTACCTGAAGAAAACGTACTTCACCGGCAAAGAAACTCATCAAATTCCCTTACTTTCTCCTGAGACACATTTACTGGACGATGACTGGGGACGCCTTGTTCTGTACTGGTCCCGAACCAAGAATGTGGTAAGGTCTATGAGCTCATTTTCTATTTTAAGTATTATATTCTTGCGTCTTATTGTACTGTGTTCTTGTAGAACAAGTGCCTAAACATGAAGAACAACTGTTCTAATTTAAGATTCCATTGCTATCATAGTTCAAAAAAGCGCTAGGCGTTAATTATGCGTTTTGCCACCGCCTTGCGCTTTACTGACCAAAGCGCATGCTTATGCGCAATTATGCACAGATTATGCGTAGTTATGTGCAATGCGTTTTGCCAACGCCTAGATCCTAGGCGCGCCTTTTTTAACTATGATTGCTTTGCTCTTGTATCACTGTATTTACTCATACAAACTTATTTTTAAATTGAAGGATCCAGTCAAAAATCCAATGGCACAACTGGTATGTTCACGCATGTTTCTTTAACAGGTTTGCTCTTATCAATGCTCTGTTGATTTCAATTTCAATTGTGTTTACAGTTGACTTTCATATCATGCACATTACTAGCATCACAATAGAGCCAATAGTGTTGTTGTACATGTAGACCCATGGTACCCATCTGAAATCTTGTTGTGCCGTGTAGTTTCCCACGCTTTGTATTCATTCACTACTGCTTTGTCTTGAACTGATATGATTTGAACCGTGTCTCTATTTTGATTTGGCAAGACAATGAAGTGACCATAGGACATAGATATATGTTTGTTTGATGCTTTTATTATGTACTAGTACTTGGCAATAGAAGACTTGGTAGTTTAATCATGTCCACCTTACTAATGAACTGGTTCATCGAAATGAGTTTCATATACTAGTACATGCTAAACTTATTATGTGTCTGCTTGTTTCTTCTTTTAGAATGCTGACATAATATTGGGGAAGAGTGCCTTATTAAGCAATGGTAAAGGAAGTAATGTAGATAAGGTTCAGGATAGTGACACATCCTTGTTGATCTCCAACAAAGCTGATAAAACAGCTAAGGAAGACTATCTTGAAGACAGCGAGACAACCCCAAAGTCCTGTCTTGGTTTAGTGTTCGAGTTACTGGCCACTACCGCTTGCACAAGCTATTCAAACTCACTGTCCGAATCAGTTCAGTTTCTTGAGTCTCAACTACAAGCTGAAAGACATCGATCAGTTGTGTTGCGACAAGAAGCAAAAGGAATGGGGAAGTCCCTGGAGCATTCAGATGCATACTTTCTGGTGCAACAGCAAGCGTTGGAGGATTTTAGCGCCAAACAGGAAAAAGCTAATCAGCTTGCTTAGCTTATTGCCAGCATGGTGGATACCCAGGATAACATTTCTTGAGCTCTTCTGAAGTTGTTTCAGTTATGCTCTTGTTTTGCTGCCGCGTTTATTTGCACTAGTGGCCAATTTTGACGGCCAATGTATGTAATGTGCTGCTTTGTTCCCTATATTTGCACTTGTGGCAAACTTTGATGCCTAGTGGATGTAATATGTGTAATAGCGGTAATAGGCTAGCGTTAAATGCTTGCTTATTTATTTCCTTATTGTCTTGTTTAGTTGTTTGCTTGTAGTCACTTTAGTTCTTTTTCTGTTTTTTCTAGTGGCCACAATAGCCTATTTTTGGTAACTAGGCCAAAATAATCATGGCAACACACGGACTGTTGTAACAATGGGCCTCCTGCAGGCCGTATGTTCCATGGGCCTTCGTCCGGTCGTAGGATCCATCGGCCTTCTATACAAGCCTTAGGGCCCATGGGCCTTGTCGTGGGTTTGTCATGGCAGATGTCCTCGTGAAAGGACTTAGTCGTGGAGCCATCGCAACGGGTTAGCTTAAAGGGGTTAAACCGGACAAGGGGACACGAGAGTTTATACTAGTTCGGCCCCTTCGATGAAGGTAAAAGCCTACGTCTAGTTGTGATTGGTAGTGCTAGGGTTTCGAAGGCCAGGGAGTGAATCCGCTTTGTCTGGCTCTCGAGTTGTTGTTGTCTGTCTCTAAACCGCGGCCGAGTCGTCCCTTTATATACATAGTTTGACGCCCACTGGGTTATAGAGTCCCGAAGCCGGTTTATAAACGTATCCGGTTCGGCCTCTCTCTTTCTATCTTACTATACAAGTTACATGACTAGGCCGGTTTACATTTACATACTGTAACTCGCCTTTGGGCCCTCCGTAAAGCGCCAACATCTTTACATCTTCATGGGCTTCTAATCTTCAAAGAGTCAACCCGGCTACATAAGGCCGGTTTACCTCGAGTAGTAATATACCCAACATTAGGCCCCAGATTGGTTTGATCTTGTTCATGTCAATCTTCCACACTTTAGAAAAAAATCGTCTCTCTTGTCTTCATTTTTGATCTTGTAAACCGCCGTGACGTCATACTTCAAAATTACGATAAACCGTCCTGACGTCATCCATCCGTTGATATTGGAGATTTCCTTCATTTAATATATATCTAGTTATCGAGGCGACACCTTTATTAACTTATCCATTTTTTGGACTCCTCGATTCCTGCACTTGCCATTTTTCACTTCGCCTTATAAATAGGACCGAGGGGTCATTTTCACCGTTTCCCCCCGTGCCTCTTTGCATCGTCTTCCTCGCGCCGCTCAGCCTCTGGAACTCCGCCGCCACCGTCAACCGTCGTTTCTGCTCCGACCTCAGCCACTGCATCGCCCTGAACGCACCAGAGAACTGCGGCGCCCTTCTGCTTCCTCACTAGCTCCGGTAAGTTCTCTGGTTTTTTCACCATAGATCTGTTCTAGGGTTTCGATATTCCTCGCAGTTCTTCCGAAGTTCATCAATGCTATTCTTCCCTGTTCTTCCTTTATTAGATGGACACTTCATGTTTGATGCATCTTTTACGGTAGCTTACCAACCATGGTCATCACAAATCTTTATGCGCAAAGAACTGATCTGTCTGTCAAAAATTGCTTCAGTTCTGCACCCCTTCAAGATCTGATTATTTTTGCTTTTCTGTCTTATCCATAGATCCGAAAGTTTTATACATCACTGTGAGGATCTATTTCTCCTCGCACCAACATAAGCGATTTGACATTGGATAAATAATCTATGCCATTAGCCCTCTGATAAACCGGAAGAACATGTTACCTTCATAATTACGCTCTGGTTTAACAGTGTCTGATCAATCCTGTGCTAGCATTACCTTTCTTTCTCATTATACTAGTCTCCGGGTTGTACCATTTATTATATCAATACGTTTCTTACTCCCTTGTCTCTTGTGTATGATTATGCATAATTTATAAACCGGCTTTTCATTTTCAGTTTGTCCGCTTTGCAATGGCCAAACAGTTCACTACCTAGAACTGGGCTCGTTCCCGGGTTACTGAGGATCAATTGAATGAGATGGTTAGCATCGGCTCTCTGCCTAAGAAAACTGAGATCAAATGGCGAGTTCCAGGAATAAGAATCCTCCAACCCCAAGACAAGGCGAGGTGGTAATCTTTGTTGACCATATAGGCCGTGGTTTCAAACCGCCAGGCTTAAAATTTTATCGAGATGTACTTTCTAGCTTCCAATTGCATCCACAAGATATTGGTCCCAACTCAGTCTCCAACTTATGTAATTTCCAAGTCTTCTGTGAAGCCTATTTACAAGAAGAACCAACTGCAGAATTGTTCCGGGATTTCTTTCACTTAAACCGGCGCACAGAGTTTGTGAATGGCCCGAACACAGAGCTTGGTGGTGTCTCGATTCAAAAGCGGAAGGAAGTGGAATTTCCTCATGCCAAACACCATAGCCACCCAAAAGAATGGAACCAAACCTGGTTCTATTGCAGAGACACTTCGCCTGAGGATGAAAATCCCCTCCCCGGCTTCCGCGACCATAGATTATCCAATACTCACCCAATGCCACAACGCCTGAGCTCTTCAGAAAGGGAAAAATACGCTCCTCAAATCGCCAAGCTCCGGGCCTTTATGGCAAACGGCTTAACATGTGTGGATTTTGTATGCTATTGGATATCCTGGAGTATCTTGCCGCTAAGCCGGCGTCCCGGTTTAATGTGCGAATATACCGGTGAAGTTGACGATCCTCAACGCCATTGCAACATCCAATTATCTGATGATGAAGTTACTGAAGGTGTAAAGAAAATTCTGAATGAATCGGAACTGGTCTGTAGTCAAACCAGTCTGAATCCCTTCTACACCAAGAACAAACCGCCTGCTGTAAGCATTACACTTCCTCTTCATTTCTAATATCTTTAACTTATACAAGCTGTAACCCTTCTTCTTTATATGTATCGGGTGATGACCCTTTCTGGAAACGAAAATCCATAGAGAAAGCGGCAAAACCAACTGGAGATAAAGCGGTCAAACCAACCCACCCGAAGACCAAAGCCGTAAAACGGATATCAAAGCAGAAAACGGCTGACCGGATCACTATGGAACTTGATGATGATACTGATGACCCAGAAGTTGAGGTAGAACTTGACTCACTTGGCTCTCTTTTTATGCATCTTGTTAACAATGATCTTCCTCAGGAGGAGGTAGAAGCTAGTCAGGCTGAGGACATAGAGGTAATTACCCTTTCCTCCGGTTCAAACTCTATGCCAACACAAAAAACTCGCCAAACAATCCAAAAAGTAAGCTTTTCTCATCCTCTTGCTCACTTGGATCCAACATTTATTTTGAAGACTCAACAGCATGAAGCTCGCCGGACAACCCGGCACAGTGGCCAACAGGTCACCTCTACCGGTTTACCTGATACCCCGGTTCGGAAGCGCCGGTTTGAGGTCTCTCCTACTTCTGACCATTCTTACCCCAAGGCAGGTTATTTCAGACAGCCTCTTAATCCGTCCGATTCAAATTATCAGGTGACACCTCCTTCCTCTGCTGGTGAATCGACAGCAACTCAACTCCCCCCTTTGAAAACCGTGGCTGGGTGAGTTATGAAAAACCTTTCCTTTCAATGCGCCCTACATCTTTTGAATAGGATGTTAACCCTTTTTATTCTGTTTGCAGAGCCAAAGCCTGACCCAGCAAGAAAGCTCGGGTCACCAATCCGCCAGAAGACCCTGTTGCTGAAGAAGAATAACCAAGAGGTGAACTGGAGCAAACAGGTGAACCGGAAGGCCTCCATCCTGAAACAACTTTTGATGAAACGCCCCTTGACGGCCAACATACTGACGAACCAACAGATGTTGAGCCTGCCACCCCTAATACTGAACCGGTAGAACCAAACCGGGCTAATCCAATGAAATATATTGAAATTCCATCATCATTCGCCCAAAAGCCTGAAGACCAAGGTGATGACATTATTATCACTGGGGCACGCCATAGCTCTCCTGGTCATCCCGTCATTTTGGCTTAGCATAGTGCCAAGGAAGAGCAAATTGCCAGGGATAAAGGTAAATGGAGCAGCAACTTATCAAACTATGCTCATCTTAACGCTGATGAGCTTCATTCCCGCTTGTTGAATCGTCTGCACTCAAACCGGGATTATGAAGCCGGTTTGGTGAATTTGATGAAAGAATGATATGAGGTAAATTCTTCTCCCTTGCACATTGATTTATAGCTGAAATACTATTCCAAGTAGCCCCCAAGAGCCGTTTTATGATTGTCAATCATAAACCGGGTCTTTGTAACACTTTAAGCATCCCATCATGAATCCTTGCCAAGGCGTGTGTTCAATCATAGATAAGACTCATGTTTGAAAAATTAGATGACGTTCTGTAGCATAGCCCCCAAAGGCCGGTTTAACTTGGCAAGTTAATCCACACCGCCAGTTTAGAACAAACGTACATTAGCTCCCAAGTGTCTAGGGTAATGCTTGTATTTTTCTAGAGACTTGCATAGAAGGTAGTATTTGAGAGCAAATAAGCATTAGCCCCCAAGTATGAAGTGGATAACTTGTTATATGCTTTATACTTAGTGCATATATATGTTGCTTTGTTGAAGATACCTTCAATATTGCAGGATGAACTGAAAAGCAAAGATGCCCAAAACTCTGACTTGCAAGAAAATGTGAAGTCGCAACAAGCCGAAGCTGCAAAAGCCAAAGAGGAGCTGACCCAGGCCCTGGCCAGAATGGAAAAATTGAAAGAATCCTTCAATCAAGATTGTGCTGCATGGGAAACCAAAAAAGCCGGTTTGACCAAAAGAGTTGTAGATGCCGAGGAAGCCTTGAAACCGTTGGTCGAAGAACTAGCCGGTTTGAAGCGCCAAATCAACGCTATGACCTCTACTATCTTTGGTAAGTATCTGCTTATGCATGTTGCATCAGTCAATGAATCTTAAAACTGACCAAAATGTTGATAAAATCTTTGGCAGGAACTCGGATCACTCATCTTGGTGCAGATATGCGGATGAAGCTCAAAGCGGCATATACATTGGTTGAGCAGGTATACTCTGGATCTCAGCGAGCCATTAGTACAGAAGCTTATAAGAAACCGGCGCCAACGTTGATTAAGGAAACCCTTGATAAGCTGGGCATGTTACCGGCGCGTATTGCCGAGTTGAAAAGAGCCGCTGCAAGAGTCAGAGCATTAACTGCCCTTATTTGAGCCAAGGCCTGGATTCCAGATCTTGAAGCGGAGGATATCATTAATGGGTATCCAGGCGTTAAAGAAGATGGTTCAAACTTTGACAATGATGATCTTTGGCGGTTGACCAAACAGATGCGGCCAGCGGCCAGCAAATTGGCTGAGGACACCGATTTGTCCCATTTTCAACCATTTAATGATGCAGAAGGGAGAAGACAGCCGACCGAGATCCATGAAGTCGAAGAACTTGTGCCTCCGATTCGTAAGCACACTTATGCCCCTGATATTAACCCTTCTGATCTTATCCATGAGGAAGCAGTGTTCCAAGCTTTAACTGGAATCGATTGGTCAATGGCTGATTTCCAGCGGCTGGGGAGGGATGAAGAAGTACCTACACCAACTGATCCGCAACCATCAAACCGTCGTGATGAAGAGTCCTGATCCGGTCGCCGGTTTACATGGCTACTGTGAAAAACAATGGCATTGTTTGAGCCGCTTTGAAGCTTCATGTAATAGGATAGCTGAAACTTTGTTTATCTGCCATGCCATCGAGCATGTTTCATAACCCTTTGTGACAATCTGTGCCGCCCTTCAGGATATATTTTATGCATAGTCTATGATGACTTGCCTTCCTGGGTACAAAAAACTTAAAAGTGTCTGGCGGTTTACCGCTAAACATGTCATAATATCAAAGTATATAGTACTTGAGCTGAATAATCAAGTGTTTGTACAAAAAATAATGTACAGAACATACCTCATTGAGTGAGCAAACGTGTATACAGCAAAGGTGTTTAACACCAACCCGATACATTTGATAATCTCATCTTCATAATGCTGGTCTATCTTATTAAACCGGACCGGTATACCTACCGGATTTTCTTCATAACACTGGTGATTTAGTCAAACCAGACCGGGTCAATGACCACCGGTTTATAATTGATCATGAGCCAACAACTGGTGGTTGGAAAACAAGCCGGATCAAGGATGCCAGTTTATCAAAAAATACTTATGATTGTCAACAAACAAAATTCAAATAGGAAAATATGCGAGGCTTTTTACGAGCTGCCAGGCTCCAAATCGAGGCTTTTCATGGGCTGCCAGGCCTCTAATTAAACCATTTAACAAAGCCTTTTAAGATGGACCTCCAATTAACCAATCACCGTTTTAACTATGACAAGTTCAGGGTCTGTAAAAGATTGACTTGTCAAATGTTCGACGGGTCATGCCAGGATTACCTGGATAGGAGTGGCTTACTTGATGAAGGCAGGTTAACCCAGGGTTTTAGGTGAATACACTAGGCTTCCAAGCCGTGGCTTGATAGCCAATTACGAGGGTCCTTTCGAACTCTTTGTTGCTTTGCAAAAAAGAGCCCCCAAGTAACTTTGTGAGTGATGCTCAGCGTGTGCCTATGTTTGAGTTTGTACGGTGTACAATACTCTCTTTGGCTCCAGAAATTTTTCCTTGTGTGGCTGAAATGCCTATCAAGAGGTGTAGCTGTGGTTCAAACATGACCAAGCCCCCTAGTGATTTTCTTTATCTTTATGCAGCTGCTAAATCCAGTTTAACAAAGACTCCGCTTTGACCGTTAACTTGTAAAAGCACACATATGATATAAGAAAGAATAGATACCCCGCTTATAACGGAGGCTCCGGTTTATTATATGGTATATACACTGTCATAAATATGTACAGGTGAAAAAGCCTATGGCTTCAAGTATAATAAGGCCGAAGGAGAGCTATGTTCCATGGCCGCTTTGTCTCCTCCTCCGATTGACATGAGTCTTCATGCTCTCGAACATCAAGGAGGTAGGAGGATCCGTTGTGCAGATTTTTGCTGACCACAAAGGGTCCTTCCCAAGGGGGGGATAACTTGTGCATATCAGTCTGATCCTGGATGAGCCGGAGCACCAAATCACCTTCTTGAAAGGTTCTAGTTTTAACCCGACGGCTGTGATAACGTCGAAGATCTTGTTGATAAATCGCCGAACGCTCTGCTGCAAGATCCCACTCTTCATCCAACAGGTCCAGAGAATCCTAACGTGCCTTCTCATTATCAGCTTCAACATAAGCTGCCACACGGGGCGAATCGTGATAGATGTCACTAGGAAGAACCACCTCTGCTCCATAAACCATGAAGAAAGGCGTGTAACCCGTAGACCTATTGGGTGTGGTGTTGATGCTCCATAACAGAGAAGGTAGCTCCTCGACCCAACAACCCGGTGTCCGCTTTAAGGGAACCATAAGCCTTGGTTTGATACCCTGCAGAATTTCTTGATTTGCCCTTTCCGCTTGACCATTAGATTGGGGGTGAGCCACTGATGCTAGATCAAGCCGGATGTGCTCACGTTGACAGAATTCTTCCATCTCTCCTTTTGACAAGTTAGTGCCATTATCTGTTATAATGCTATGTGGAAAGCCAAACTAGAATATCACCTTTTTGATGAATTGAACCGCCGTGGCTGCATCACACTTGCTGACTGGCTCTGCCTCTACCCATTTAGTGAATTTATCAACTGCTACTAACAGATGGTCTTCTTGTCCTTGGAGCGCTTGAAGGATCCAACCATATCCAGCCCCCAAGTGGCAAACGGCCACGTAATTGGAATCATCTACAACTCTTGAGCCGGAACATGCGCACGGCAGGCAAACTTTTGACATCCATAACATTTTTTGACTAAATCCTCCGCATCAGCATGCGCCGTCAACCAGTAAAAACCGTGGCGAAAAGCTTAAGCAACCAACTACTTTGAACCGGCGTGGTGACCGCAATCCCCTTCATGAATTTCTCGCAAAATCTCACAACCTTCTTGAGGAGAAACGCATCGTTGAATCGCTCCTGAAACACTGTAACGATGTAACTCCCTGTTGAGTATGGTCATGGACTTGGAACGCTGGATTATCTATCGAGCCAACGTTTCCTCAGCTGGTAACTCGCCCCGGTTCATGTAATCTAGATATGGGATCGTCCAATCCAGTATGGCATGCAGAGCTGCCACCAACTGAGCCTCCGGATCAGGAACAGCCAAATCTTCTTCGGTTGGTATTTTGACTGACGGATTGTGCAACACATCAAGAAAGACATTGGGTGGAACCGGTTTACGTTGGGAACCAAGACGACTTAAAGCGTCTGTCGCTTCATTCTTCCGCTGGTCTATATGGTCCACCTGATAACCTTTAAAGTGACCAGCCACTGCGTCCACCTCTCGCCGATATGCAGCCATGAGTGGGTCCTTAGAATCCCAAGTGCCAGACACTTGCTGAGCCACTAGATCTGAATCGCCGAAGCACTTAACCCGGCTCAAATTCATCTCTTTAGCCATCCGAAGACCGTGGAGTAAATCCTCATATTCAGCTGCATTGTTAGTACAAGGGAACATTAAACGGAGGACATAACAAAACTTATCACCTCGTGGGGAAGTTAATACGACTCCAGCCCCCGAACCCTCTAGCTGTCTGGACCCATCAAAATGAATAGTCCAATATGTATTATCTCCTCAGGTGCCTGTAACTCCGTCCAATCGTTGATGAAATCTACGAGTGCCTGGGACTTGATCGTCGTGCGGGGTATATATTTGAGCCCGTGGGGTCCGAGCTCAATGGTCCACTTGGCAATCCAGCCAGTTGCCTCTCTGTTTTGAATGATGTCGCCCAGAGGAGCTGAACTGACTACTTTGATTGGATGGCCTTGAAAATAGTGTTTGAGCTTCCTGCTTGCCATTAACACCCCATACACCAGTTTCTGCCAATGCGGATACCTCTGCTTTGACTCAATGAGCACCTCACTAATATAATAAACCGACCGTTGAACCGGATACTCTTTGCCAGGCTCCTTGCGCTCTAACACAATGGCTATGCTGACAACCCGGGCATTAGCAGCCACATATAATAATAATGGCTCTTTATCGATCGGTGCTGCCAGCACGGCGGTTCCATGAGCTGTTTCTTCAGATCTTCAAACGCCTTATCAGCCGCTTCACTCCAGACAAAGTTATCCGTTTTCTTGCGCATCTAATATAAGGGGATGGCCTTCTCTCCAAGGCGGCTGATAAACCGGCTCAAGGCTGTAATCCGGCCGGCCAAACGTTGCACATCGTTAATACACGCCGGTTTAGCCAAGGACGTAATCGCTGCAATCTTTTCCAGATTAGCCTCAATGCCTTTGTTTGAAACCAGAAAGCCTAAGAGCTTGCCTGCCGGGACACTGAAAACACACTTCTCCGGATTGAGCATCATCTTGTAGACCTGGAGATTGTCAAAAAGTTTCCCGTAGATCATCTATCAAAGTCTCCTCCTTTCTGGATTTGACCATAATATCATCTACATACTCATGAACATTGCGCCCAATTTGCTTATGAAGGCAAGTCTGAACACATCGCTGGTAAGTTGCCTGGGCACTCTTGAGTCCAAAGGGCATGGAAACATAGCAGAGGGCTCCAAAGGGAGTTATAAAGGCTGTCTTCTCCTGGTCCTTAACTGCCATTTTGATCTGATGACAACCAGAGAAAGCATCCAAAAAACACAAACAGTCACAACCCGCCGTAGCATCAATTATCTGATCAATGCGAGGGAGAGCAATGGGGTCTACAGGGCAAGCCTTGTTTAAATCTATGTAGTCCACACACATGTGCCAAGTGCCATTTTTCTTAAGAACCAGCACCGGATTGGCTAACCACTCTGGATGAAAAACTTCAACAATAAACCCAGCAGCCAACAAACGGGCGACCTCTTCACCTATAGCCTTGCGCCTTTACTCGTTGAAGCGGCGGAGGAACTGTCAGACCGGTTTGAATTTTGGATCAATGTTGAGTGTGTGCTCAGCGAGTTCTCTCGGTACACCTGGCATGTCAGAAGGTTTCCATGCAAAGATGTCCCGATTCTCACGGATGAACTCGATGAGAGCGCTTTCCTATTTGGGATCCAGGTTAGCACTGATGCTGAACTGTTTGGATGAATTGCCAGGGACAAAGTCAACCATCTTAGTGTCTGTAGCTGATTTGAACTTCAATGCTGGATCATGTTCCATGGTTGGCTTTTTTAAGGAGGTCATGTCTGCCGGATCAACTTGCTCCTTATAGAATTTTAACTCCTCCGTGGCACAAACCGACTCCGCATAAGCCGCATCGCCTTCTTCACACTCCAAAGCAATCTTTCTGCTTCCATGTACTGTGATAGTCCCCTTATGACCTGGCATTTTAAGCTGCCGGTAAACATAACATGGCCTTGCCATAAACTTAGCATAAACCGGCCTCCCAAACAAGGCGTGGTACGGACTTTTGATCTTCACCACCTCAAATGTCACTGTTTCTGACCTTGAATCATAGTCATCTCCAAAAGCTACCTCCAAAGCTATCTTACCAACAGGATATGCAGACTTACCAGGCACCACACCATGAAATACCGTATTCGACGGTTTAAGATCCTTATCTGTCAACCCCATACGGCGGAATGTATCATAATACAAAATATTGATACTACTTCCCCCGTCCATGAGCACTTTAGTGAACTTGTATCCCCCAACTTGAGGGGCTACCACCAAGGCCAAATGACCTGGATTATCAACCCGGGGCGGGTGATCCTCTCTACTCCACAAAATAGGTTGCTCCGACCAGCGTAAATACTGAGGTACTACCGACTCAACAGAGTTGACTACCCTTTTGTGAAGCTTCGGATCACGTTTGCACAAACTAGTAGTGAAGACATGATATTGCCTGCCGTTCAGCTGTTTGGGATTGCTCTGATAACCCGACTGCTGCTGCTACTGACTCCCCTGATGGTTGTAACCTCCCTGGTTGCCTTGATGTCCTTGATTGACGTGTCCGGTTTGATTGCCTGGAAACCCTGAATCGGAACAACCGCCTCCGTAACCCGGCCCGGGGAAACCTCCTCCTGAACCCCCGGGCGGGCCGTTGTCATATTAGAACATATTGGAATTCTTGAAATCCCGCATGATATAACAATCTTTCCAGAGATGTGATGCCGGTTTCTCCTTCGATCCATGCTTTGGACAGGACTGATTTAACAAACGCTCCAAATTGTTGCCTGGACCTCCACCCCTCTGGGGCTGCTTGCCTTTACGGCGCTGGCCATTCTCCTGCGCGTTGGTATTTGCGACAAAGTCCAAACCACTGTCGGCCTTGCGCTTACCAGCGTTTCCATGGCCTGCCGGATTGTGTTGCCGGCCTTTGGCATTGCCGGTCTTCTTACCCTTCTCCGGTTTGTCCTCCTCTGAGTCCGGATCCTTGGTGTCATCTGAATCGGCGTATTTAACCAAAGCGGCCATGAGTGTTGACATGTCATTGCAGTGACGTTTGAGCCTTCCCAACTTCTGTTTCAACGGTTTGAAACGGCAATTACCCTCTAACGTTAACACTGCGGTGTCTGCGTTGATACGATCTGACGAATGCAAAATCGCTGAGACCCATTTGACCTAATGGGTCGTGGAATCCCCTTCCTCTTGGACACAAGCGGCCAGATCTACAATTGACATCGGCTGCTTACACGTATCCTTGAAGTTCTGGATAAACCGGTGCTTCAGTTTGGCCCATGATCTAATAGAGTTGGTCGGCAAGCTCTTCAACCAAGTGCGAGCTGTTCCTTCCAACATCATGGTGAAATATTTAGCACACACCGCCTCGTCCACATCTAACATCTCCATTGCCATCTCATAGCTCTCCACCCACACCTCTGGCTGCAAATCGGCGGTATAATTTGGTACCTTACGAGGTCCCTTGAAAACCTTGGGTAGTTGCACATTACGCAAAGCAGGAGATAAACACGGTACCCCTAAGGAACTGAACATCGCCCCTGGCTCCACGGAGGCAGTGGGGTGAATCGGAGTATGATGTCGTGCCTCGTGTCGAGCTGTCAACTCGGCCTCTCGACGTGCGCGGCCATGGTCCACAACATCTTGCGCATTAGCACCTCCCCCAGCCGGGTTGTTCCCTCGTGGCGAATTTCGGCGGCGTGCACTACTGGACACGGCCATTTCGTTTTCCACGTGTCTGCTATAACTCCGGCTTGGGCGGGAGTGGAGTGAATCCTCTCACGGCTGTATGAATATGCTTGCTGTTGATTTAGTGCCGTCTGAAGGAGATCCCTGGCCCGAAGCGCTTCCACTGCAACTGGTGACTCGCCGTCGGTTGGGAGGGCCGCCAGGCGTGACGCAGTGGCCACAATGTTGTCCAACGGGTTGGAATAATGCCCGGGCGGCGTTGATGGTACAATATTGTTCTGGCGAGGCAGGTCCGTCGTGCGCGGCTGAACCGGCGCTCCTGCTCCCGGCGCCCCCCCCCCCGGTTTAGTGTGGGTTGGTCACCAGCTCCTGCACCTGGCGTGTTGAAAAGATTCTGCGGCTCATAAACCTACGGGAGACGTGAACGGTACCTTCTTCTCATGACTTCGTCTGAAGCATTCTGATCCAGTCTAATCCGGTAAGCCTGTGCTTCCAACTCGGCCCGCTCCGTAGCCATCCTGGCGTTCTCTGCTGCCAGGTCCGCTTTGGCCTAGGCTATCTGATCTTTCACCTTTGCAATCTCCGCATCATGCTGATCCCTGGCTGCTGCGTCTACCTCCGCGAACATCAATGTTGACAGAGCGTCGAACAAATCAGACAAGACTTGGGCCGGAGGTGGCGTCGAGCTTCCTGCCCCTGCTGGTGTGGCCGTTGTTGAACCGGAGAGCATTGCTGCGGCGATAGATGAATGAGGCGCCGATTGTGTGCCGGCCATGAAGATGGCGTCCCGGTTTGGCAGACCAGGGGAATCCGGAATACTGTTGCCCTCGGATCCTCCCTCAATCTGGCCGTCCTGAAACTGGTAAAGCGATTCGGTTTCTCCAGAAGACTCGTCATCAGAGCAGACTATGGTTTCTCCATCGGACACCGGTCCCTCCTTGTACCCCGATCCATGGACGACACCTACAAAAACATGCCTGGCCTCGGGCTGAACCGGCGAAGAACTTGCACGCCGAGCCGTTTCAATGATGTCGGTGCAGATGTCCGGCTCGGGGGCCGGTTCGCCGATCTTGCCGATGAAGACGTGAATCCCACCAAAGGGGACCCGGTACCTGTATTTGATTGAATCGGCCTCGGGACCCCATCCTGCGTTGTCGATGTAGAGCTTGCTGCGGCGACTCTTCGTCATCCGGCCCACAGCGTATCCCTTGAGTCCATCGAAGCTGCCCTTCAAGAACTCAAAACCATCGTGCGATAGCCCCATGGTGGGCGCCAACTGTCATGGGTTTGTCATGGCAGATGTCCTCGTGAAAGGACTTAGTCGTGGAGCCATCGCAACGGGTTAGCTTAAAGGGGTTAAACCAGACAAGGGGACACGGGAGTTTATACTAGTTCGGCCCCTTCGATGAAGGTAAAAGCCTAAGTCTAGTTGTGATTGGTATTGCTAGGGTTTCGAAGGCCAGGGAGCGAATCCGCTTTGTCTGGCTCTCGAGTTGTTGTTGTCTGTCTCTAAACCGCGGCCGGGTCATCCCTTTATATACATAGGTTGATGCCCGCCGGGCTACATAGTCCCAAAGCCGGTTTATAAACGTATCCGGTTCGGCCTCTCTCTTTCTATCTCACTATACAAGTTACATGACTAGGCCGGTTTACATTTACATACTGTAACTCGCCTTTGGGCCCTCCGTAAAGCGCCAGCATCTTTACATCTTCATGGGCTTCTAATCTTCAAAGTTTCAATCCGGCTACATAAGGTCGGTTTACCTCCAGTAGTAGTATCTCAAACAGGCCTTCTACGGGCCGTAGGGTCCATGGGCCTTCTATGGGCCGTACGATCCATGGGCCTTCTATGGGCCGTACTATCCATGGGCCTCATACGGGCCGTAGGATCCATGGGCCTTCTACGGGGCGTATCTTCATTTCGCCAATCATGGACCGTACTATTCGTGGACCATAACGGGTCGTTAATAGGCCGTATTTGATAACTCTATGAAAACAGCCCAATGGGTTTTTTATGACATGAAAACGGCCCAACGTATTAACGGTCCGCAAATGGTCCGACTGTAACGATGGGCTGAATTTGGCCCACAAGCAGAAAATGAAAGTAACGGGCCATATGTAACTGAATGCTGCAAATGAGCCCAAGAATCAATGGGCCCTGAGAAGGCCGAAAGATAACTTAGGCAAGAAATGACCCAATGGAATAACAGGTCGTTAATGGGTATAAAGTGATACACTGTTCATTACGGCCAGTTTCACCACGGGCCGTTAATGGGCCAAGAGTTACAAAGGTCCTCATATGGGCCGAAAGAAGTCATGGGCCACACATGGGCCGGAAGTTAAAACGGGCTGAATCATATTGGATGGCCCGGATGACGCTACTGGGCCTAATTCGGATAGGGCGTAACGGGCCCTGGGTTAGCGGGCTCTAAATGGGCTATATGCAAACATGCCGTTAATAGGCTTTCCGTGGGCCGGCCCGCCACCTTTTGACCAAGTCAAACGGGTCGGCCTTTTCACAGGACTGGGCCTCTGTTGGGCCGTGCCACGTGTTGCCGTATCATAGGCTCCTTCGGTCCAATGAGCGGATGACATCTGTCCCAACGGTGAGCCGACACGTGTTTCCTCCAGCCAATGATGATTTTACACATGGAAAATCCCCATTGGTCGGGGTTGTTAATGGGTTATCGGATCCAAAAGCTGACCCGATAGCTTAACGGCGTTCCGTTACGGTGGATGCCACGTGTCAGTCACCCTTGATGAAAGCACTTCTGTGACGCGCGATTTATCGTCATGGAAGTGGACACTTCCGTGATGATAATTTTGGTAATGTCATGGAACACTTCTACGACAGCACAGGTATGACTATCTTGATTCTGTCATAAAATCTTCATGGATGTACATGCATGACAAAAAAACACGACCTACTGTGAAAAACACGTATCATCACGGAAGTGTATTTTTTGTAGTGAAAGTTCGGGACCCCCTACCCGAGATCGGCCAGTTTTGACACCGACAATGGAGTGAACGTTGCACCTCCTCCCCTTCCTGGTGCGACGGGATACGGACGCCTCCTTCACCAACTGTGAGAGGGGAGAGAGAGACAAGAGGCCAACACAATCTTGTTTAGATCTGGTGAAGAGAGGGTGAGAGACTATGAATACAGCAAACCCTAGCAAATGAACGCTGAGCCTCCAGCGTTTAACATATATGTAGTGCGGCGAGTGTGTGGAGAGTGCAAACCCTAGTGAACAAGCGCTGAGGCTCCCGCTTATATATATACTACTGTAGTACGGACTGAGCTCCGGTGCCTTCACTGCAGCACCTGCTTTTGGCTGTATGATAGGTGAGCCAGCCACATTTTGGGCCCACCTATCATAAATCCAAAGGCAGGTGCACTAAGTCAATGAAGCTGCGTCCATATAGTACTCTTGTGTATACGACTAATATATAGTGGAGTGGTTTTCTTATTCTCTCCATAACAATCGTTTTAAATTGTGTAAGTACGAAACGACTCTTTATTTAATGTACAGTGAAGAAAACTAGTACTACTTCCGATGAACTAACGATCCACGCCCACGCGTCCTGGTCGCACTTCCTGTCCTTCACGTGTCCTCCCTTAAGTGAACAACCACACATGCGCCAAATTATCGGAAACGTGTGAGTGTCTACAAATAAAGAATTTTAGTTTCAGTTATGGAAAGGTTTGAGAGTATTACAAAGTTTGACTTCAGTCAAATCTAATATGCGGAGTAAATAAAAATGGAGTGCTAATACGTCCATCCGGGTTTTTAGTCCACACCATTTTTTAAATCAAAGTTAATAGCTAGACAAATAAAATTACAGGGGAGCTGGAGACAAAGTTGTGAGAAGGCTTAGAAATCAATACAAAACTTATGCTCTTAGTACCAATGGTGATCCTTCTTCGAGGAAACATTTGGTTCATAGCCAATTGTGTGATAAAATTGCACCAACGTGAAAGACGACTGCGTCTCCAACACAACCAAGGTGAACTGACGAAGGATATCATCTTTGTGCGTAACAAGCAAAGAGCACTGATGGAAGACAACTTATTTTTCATTGAAAATCGATCAGCTTCACCAGCCGACGCAACCATGAGGACCAACCATGAGCATCGATAGGTCATCGTGGTGATGCATCATCCATTTGGCATCAAGTTTGGGTGAGGCACCTATGAAGTTCGACAAATCCTCACTGTGGTCTGTTTCTTCTCAGTAATCAAGCTCGAGGAAGGAAGAACCACGTGGCAGAGGACAGTGAGGCGGAACAACAATGGCCATCCAATTTTGTGCAGTTCCAGAAAAATTGAGGAAGACATGCCCGGGTATGGAGACACGCATCGCTGTTTCCAAAAATATAAAAAAGGGTTAGCAACGACATGTCAATTGTCAATAAGAATTAATGAAAAGTACACCGACAAACAGAAGCATCATAATTATCCTGATGGGAACTAAACTAGGATACCCGAGAAAAAAAGCATTTCTTCATTTAACCAGTGATAGTACTACCACCATATGGACAATGACCGCACAACCACGATGTAATTTTTGTCGAAACAACATGTATACCTCCACCGAGGCATAAATCACGACAACTTTTCGAGTGGCATTTCCTCTATAATAGTACTAGTAGGTGATGTTGGACCAGCCGATGAACCCTAGCTACTATGCATGGGGAGCTGGGGAGTAGTCGCATAGAAGAAAACCCGCACGCAGCGACCTGGGGAGCTAGACTAGTACAAGAAGTTATACCTTAGGTGGGCGAGATGTCGTTTAGGCAGGCGGGCGGGATCTACCCACACGACGGCAGCGAACAAGGGCGCAGAGGATCTTCATCCGTGCCAGCGCCGACTCCGAGAGGACGGTGCGAATCGGCTTCCTCCGTCGCCGACGGCGACAATGTCAACGCTGCACCTCCTCACCTCCCGCAGCGGACGGGATTTGGCCGGATCTGTGACCACCAGTGAGGAGAGAGATAGAGTGGACACTCTCATCTTGTTTTGATATGGAGAGGGTGAGAGAGCGAGACGCGAGAAACTCTATCAAACAAGAGGCCATAATGGAGTAAAAAAATCTCTCCATAGCAGTGGTTTTAAATAGAATACGCACGTTCCCGGAAAAAAGGAAACGAAAATTGGCGGTCAATTTTTTAAGGGTCTGTCTAGGACACATCTAGATGTGACATAGTTATGTCACATCTAAGTTGATGTCCACTCTGTTTGTGGTCTATTTTTTTCCTAGTTTTTTTGTTTCTTGTTCCTACATTACATACTTGTGGGAGCTTAGATGTGATATCCTTAAATATACTCTAGATGTGAATTAGACAAACTGGTTTTCTAACGTACCAAGAAAGAAAACTCGATCAAAAACACGCCCTCGCTTCCAGGTCGCGAGAGTCGTCGCGCACACACACATAGACATAGACATGCATATCTGTGTTTACGTAAAATTCCATTTCCATCTCCATCTCCAATCATATTTTTCCAACTGGCACATTATTTATGTTGCTAATTATATACGCAACAATATTAACGTACATCATCTCTTGTTTGCGCACGCCCGGACCGCTGCCACGGCCGGTCCTGACCAACCCGAACCCTCTTCATCACCCGCGCATACTTCCCGCCCACAACGGTCAGTGCCGCATTCATGCCCGGCCAGAGCGGACGCGACCTCTCACTGGCGCCGGCATTGAAGCGGCGCGCCGGCCGAGAGAGTGTCCCCCGCGCCGCTTCCGGGTGCACGCGGCTGCTCCGCATTCAAAGGTCGCAATAGCCGGCTACAACATGCATGTAAAAAGTTCTTGGGAGTCCGTGCTACAGCTAGCTGTCCTCCCCCAACTCGTCAATCTCTTCCAGTAGTGCTAGTACTCCATGGCGCGATCCATCGACAAGCAGACGGGAAAGTTATCGTATACTCGGTTTGCGGTGAGTGGCATGCCGAGCGACCATGTGGGGTCGAGCCATGGAGGATGGTGAGACACGAACACGACAGACGTGATTTAAACGTTGGTTTTGCTGGATGGCGCGATCCAACGAAATGAAACATTGGTTTCTCTCCGTTTCCATTTTTTCACCGGAAAAATGAAAACTTTCCACTCCATTTTCATTCCTATTCCAAGGTTGCCTCGTTACAACATTCCATCAAATACAAAGGAAAACTAACACGCATGCTGATGCATCTCAATGATTCATAGATCATAGCCAATATTTACTTCACAACTAAAGAAAAAAGTTCTGAGAGCGTGTACGAAAGAAAAACTACTGATGGGGTCACTACAACTTAAACCCTAAACCCTAAACATGATTTAATTTCCTGGCCAGGTAAAACCTGTCGAAGGAAAGACGGCTGGCACCCTCAGATCATACGATGCTTTTGTGCAGTTCCACTAAAATTGACCTGAGCATCCCTGATGGCAAAGATATTGAAGAAGTGTGATTAGAATAATAGTACTGGCACTAGTTCATGAGACATAAACTCATCACAAGTAGAAGCCGGTAGAAGTAGAGAAAGATCGACATGGAGATGGAGCTACGGCGGTGGAGCAAGCCGGATCCAAAAGGAAGATGGACGTAACTGGGACGGCGGGCTGTAGCTAGAAGGGCGGTTGGGACGCGGCATCGGCCCATACTGTGGTGACCCCCGATTGGGACGCACCGACTGTGGGTTTTCTCCCTCGCCGATGTCGACCGCGTCTACGCAGAACATTGTTCCCTTCCCCCAGTTGCGGGATCAGGCCCGTCGTTCTATGCTTGTGAAGAGAGCAACCTAAGAAAGCAGGCTTGTAGCTTAGGCTCCTGCTAGTGTATATATAGTGGTTTTCTTTTTCTCTCCATATCAACCATTTTATATTGCATACGTGTCATTCAAGAGTGAAATGATGGTTGCTTCTTCCGACTAACTTACTGTGTGATTTGACTGCTCCTTAGTGGCCCCTACACGTACTCCCCCTACGTGTATGCAACAGTCACACGTACACATGGACGCAAAAACGCGCGCGACGCCCTAATGTATGCATGTCCGAGCACACGACGGAACACACACGGTCACGCTCAAGTGCTCGTCCTAAGAATGCTTATATATGAATAAAGCTCTGTCATTTACCCGCAAAAAAGATTAAGCCATATTAACCGGAAAGGAGGGAGTATGGAATAGCACTACTTTTTGGTGTGTCCCGTCAACTCGCAGAACAAGGAGAAGCTTGGAGGACAAAGTGAAGCTCGCTTACGCCTTTTGACTAATGCAACCTACCCTCGGTGGACATGCATCAGTCCATTCGGTGGCATATTGTCAGAGGCATACACTGTAGTACCCAACATGCGGAGTACCATCATTGTTCGACTTCATGAAGAGGCGAAGAGCCAAGCGCAGTAGTACGAGTAGTACTACTACTAGAACCACATGGTGGAGCATCTGTACTCTTATTTTTATCTCTGATAAGGTACACGTTTATTCTGGAGAAGGGCGGAAAACGGCAGCCCAACATGTAATGAATGATATCGATCAACCAACCATGCTCGAATATATCTTGGCCTCCGTGCGAGCCCGTCTGTGTGTTCTCGCTCCTCGTCTGTCTCAAGGAACGGTGGGGTGGCTCTTTGCCGTCAATTGAGATCGGTTTGCTCACACTCCTGTCCCACATGTCAGTGATATGCCAAGAGGAGGTGCGTTGACCGACTGGCCATACACGTACTTGGTTTTGCACCTTCATAATACTCCCTCTGTCACAGTTTACAGGGGGCGCTTCATTATGATGCATTTCTCTCAATGCATTTCCACCACCAGAGAGACTTTAGACGCGTTTGGTTTAATGCTCAATTAATTAGGGCGTGGTAACCGCAATCAAGTCCACAATTTTCTCTCCATGTACTATACTACTACGGAGTGGAGTAAGTGCATGCATGTGTGTACCTGGGGTGGAAGCACTGCATCCATGTGTGTACGCATTATTCCCTCTAGTAATAGACGCCGTGCTATAACTACCAATGCTATTTTTCAGGCCGATCGCTAGTCGCCTTGGTCCCACAGATTTTTTTCTTTTTTCTGAAGTGCGCTATATAAACAGTGACAGATGGAGTAGTATGAGCGGACTCAAAGAAGAGTGTATTGATGGTGCTTCTTCAGAGAAACTTACAGTGGGAAAGGTGGGGCTTACGATTTGACTGCTCATTACTCACTATTAATGCGGCGCAACGACCGGGCTGAGTCTCCCATGCGGTTGTGCACTACCCCCTCGGTTCTTAAATATACTCCGTAGTATTTGTCTTTCTAGAGATTTCAACGAGTGACTACTCAAATATTTGTCTTTTTAGAGATTTCAAATGGATAGCACATAAGGATGTATATATACATATTTTAGAGTGTAGATTCACTCATTTTGCTCCGTATGTAGTCACTTGTTGAAATCTCTAGAAAGACGAATAGAATATTTAGGAACAGAGGGAGTACACATACGAAGCAAAATGAGTGAATCTACACTCTAAAATATGCCCGTTTGAAATTTGTAAAAAGACAAATATTTAGGAACGAAGGAGTATAATTTTGTGCATGGCACATGGACCCGAACGATGAAGAGGCTTCTGGCAATGCTATCAAGCTTCCATCATTTGTTTACATAATAGACGTACTATACAAATAATTTTCCAGCGACATGACATTGTACAATGGTGTGAGCTTTCAGCTTTTGTTTCGCGTGTCTTACCATCGATGCTCTTTCGGAAACAATAAAAAACTAACTACCTTGCTAATGCATGTCAATTATTAGCATATCAGAGCTAATAATTACATCACAACTGAAGACAGAGTTGTGAGAAGGTGTTAAATTAAAATTGATCCATGTTTTCATTGGCAGCAACGTCCCCCCAGCTCTGTCTAAATCAACAAGGCATGTTGGGAAAAAAGTAGTTGTCTGGAGCATGCAACATTCCGATCATTTTGTGCAATTCCACTAAAATAGAGCTGAGCGTCCCTGTTCCAAAGATATTAAGTGTGATTACGATAATAGAGGACTGCTGATGAAACAATAAACACATAAATAGAAGCCGGTCACCTTTGCAATCTCTCTTAAGACTAACTAGTTGGAGAAGATTAGTCTCGGTGTTGGATAAGGAGGATAGAGCAAAACCAATCTCCCTTTGTGCAGTCGCACTGAAATGTAGAGACATTGCCTGTGTGACATTTTAGTACAACTGCACAAAACACTCTTAAGAAAAAAGTGATTTGTGCAGTTCACCAAAAGGTCGCAATAGCAACGAGGTGAATGGATAGCCCTATTTGCAAAAAAAAGGTAGAAAGGAAACAATTACTGGCCAATAACAGTTGATGACACATGCAACGACAAAAAAGAAGCATATTCCTTGTCCTAAGGGAAGATAACAACACGGTTGTGTTTGTATAAAACGGTGTGAGGACGAGAATGCAGTATGGAAAGTACGCCGAACGAGCTATGTTTTGGGCAAAGAACTATGGAAGATCCACATGCAGCAACGTGGGAAGACGGGCAGTGGAGCAAGGCTGGAGGGGATACTTGGAGGTCGTCGGGATGTAACTAGGTGAGCGGCGGCGGGCGGAATCTGCGAGCAGGTGGCGTAGGCCCTGCCGTGCCGGACCTTGGTCAGAGAGAACGACGTGTACTGCAGATCGGGACGTGTTGGCTCGGCGCCGTCGAACGAAGAAACGATGTACTTCCTCCCTTTCCCCCGGCGGACAGGATGCTGCCGGATCAGTGACCAACGCTGAGAGAGAGAGAGAGAGGCCACCGCACTCCCTTTCCCCCGGCGGACGGGATGCGGCCGGTTCAGTGACCAACGGTGAGAGAGAGAGAGGCCACTGCAGCCTTGTGTGAGATACTCTGAAGAGTGACAAACCAGGCAGGCAGGCTCCATTGTATATAGTGAGCAGACTACCTTTTTCTCCATAAAAATCGTTTTATATTCTGTGTATGTGCCATTGAGCGCTATAACTTTATTTAAAAATAACGTGGCAACGTGTCAAGTCGAACTTTGTTTCGTGCACGTGTGGTACACGACCTCCGTAGGTAAACAACCACTACAGGCGTTCAAATTAGCACGTGGGCTGCCATTTTGTAAAGAAATGAGCTCCACCGTGTACCCGCGCGGGTGTGGCTGGGCACGAAGCGTGAGTACGTGCACGGTGCACCTATTCTCTTCTTGTATACGTACACCACCTACGTGGGGTTGTGTGAGAGAGATACAAACCTACAGAGATATAGTGTGTGGGTTCTTGAGAGTTTTTTTAGGGGGGGGGGGTCAATCAAAAAATGAAACATATGCAATGTGTGTGAAATAGAGTCTAGGTATAACATATATATAGAGGGGGCGATCCACGAGAAGATAGTGGAGGTATCATCGGCTTGAGGTGTCCATAGAATCGAAGAGAGGGATGATGTGTGTGTGTGTGCGTGTGTGCGTGATCGATAAAGAGTGCCATCAAATTTGTGTGTGCCCACGTCAAAGATATAGAGTGGCTGGCCTACTGGAACGTGAGATGGGACATATGCAGTTTGTCTTTGTGGCATGTATACCTACCTGCAGCGCTCGACTATCGGTGTGTGGTGGGGGAAGAGGGAGGGCCAATTAACTATAGAGGTACAATGGCTGGTATATGTGCAGAGGAGGAGAGAGGCCTACCTCATGTATTAAGGAGATCGATCTGCCTGATGTATTAAGGGAGATCGATCGGCATCCATGCATATGTGCAGGAGAGGAATAAGGTTGGGTGAGAGACAGAGCTAGAGTGTTGGAGGGGGTGGTAGTGGAGTTGCTTCTAACAAATGGTGGGATAGGCTTGCTAGACAAACGGAGGGCACACCCACAATATCAATAAGAGAGGAGATGGTTGCTTGTTGTCTATGCACGTGCGTGTGGGAGACGGGTTAGGTAGCATGCACGAATGATGAACGATATGGCTGTGGTAAGCAAACGTAACTACATAGGAAGATCAATCGCCCTTTGTTAGAGAAAGGAGAGACATAACTTGTGAAGTACGTCAATCGATGGGGGTAGTTAAAGTCGTTCTAGGTATATGTTGTGAGATCGATCGGTATACATGCATGTGTGTGTTAGAAGCAAATGAGGCACGAGGAGAAGGATAGAGAGAGAGGGATGCATGTAGGAGGTGGTACAAGAGGCATACTGTATCGAGGGGGGAGGAGTGTGCGAGTACAAGAACGATGAAAAGAGTGGTGGGAGTGAGGCATGGATGGTGACAAGAGAAGAGGGGAAGCTTGTGTTTGTGCTAGGAACACCTGGCTAGAGAGGCATATCGATCGATGTGTGCCGTAAAGAAGGAGCAGGGGGGCCTACACACACCGTGGGTGAACGACCTAAAGTGAAAAGACGAATTTGCGCGATGGAGCTAGAGAATGCTGAGGGAGGGTGAAAGGGATGCGGGCGTGTGCATGCACAAGAGAAAGTTAGCGCTAGCTACAAAGATAAGAGGGTTGTGTGGGTGTAAAAGACGAATTTATCATACTGTTTCAAACCGACGCATGTGTGAATATACATAACAGTGATACACATGGTGTGGTTATGAACATGTTATACTACATTTAATATATTTTATCTCTACTCTTATAAAAAAATGGAGTTGTTGATGATGGTGTGCCTGCCATCCTGCATTATATGTCGTCCGATTTATATCTAGCGGGTAGCAAGGAAACTATGATGGTTGAAGTTGGCAACAATCATGATTGTAGATTCTTATTGAAATAGAGAAACGAATTCAAATTTAGTTCGAATTGCAGCGGTAGTATAGACATTTGGAATGCACTAAAATTTTGGTATGAGTAGGTTACATGCATTATACAGCAAGCGAAAAAAATTAATCAGACATAACATGGATTCATACTCCCTCCTTCCATCTATATAGGCCGTAATGAGATTTTTAAGACCGCCTTTGACTATTGACAAGATTAATAGTACATGACATGCACAATGTGAAAATTATATCATTGAAAGAACCTTTCATAGACGAATTTAACAGTGTGCTTTGTGTAAGTTGCATGTCATATATCATTGCTCTAATATTTGGTCAAAGTTAGCATCGAAAAACGCATTAGGCCCTATATAGATGGAAGGAGGGAGTAGCTTTGAATAGCATTTGTATAGTAAAACTGTAACATCCCAAAATTCTAAATTTTGGAATGTTATAATAAATAGATAGATTTGATTGATTGTTTGATTGACTGTCTGAAAGTGAGTGAATTCGAAACTTTTTGAAAGTTAAATGAGAGGGAATAAAAGGACTTTCCCAAACTTTCATCTTTGCTTTCTGATCTCCATCAATTCAAATTCTTTTCAAATGCAAAACTCTTGAGCGAAAATGATATGACTTCTTCCATTTAATTAAATGAAAGGGTATTTGAAAATATTTGAATTTCATTTGGAAATATTTCAATTCTGAAACTTCATGCAACTCAATGATTTTCACGAGAGAAGATAAAATGACTTTTTCAAAACATATGAAATATGATTTAGGAGTTTTAAAGGATCAAATTCAAGGTCCTTTTGAAATTATTTTTCAATTCAGAGTTATTTGGGTTTTACTCAAATTATTTTTTCTCCAAAAATAAAATATATGGAAAACAGGGTAACATGATCCCCTACATCAGAAAATTAGAGAGAGATAAATTTGAAATCATTTTGGTATTTTTAAAATGATTTTTACTGGATTTTATTAGAGCAGTAGCACTCTTTGCTTTATTTGTATTTGTGCGGATCTTATTTGACGTTAGAAAAATTTTCACGTTGTAGATAATCTTTTTCTGAATATTTTGATATATTATATGCCTATATAATATTTTTGTTATTATTATTTTGTTTGTCAGAGAAAATGTTTTAAAATAAACTCCCGCCGACTGGGCCGGCCTAGCTCCCAGCCAGGCCCAGGCCCAAGCCGCCACCGTCTTCCTCCCGTGTGCGACCGGGACTCCTCCCGGAGTCCGGCGCCGCCACGCCACCGGGGCACCCGTTGCCTAAGGCAGGTCTCGCCCCCGGGCCTTTATAAGTGGCCGGACCCCGACCCCTCTCGCTGCTCGCGCCGTTGCCCCCTCCCGCATCTTGCCGCCGCCGCCGCAGTGCCTCGCCGCCGCGCCGCTCGCTGCTGCCGCAGCACCCCGCCGCTCACCGTTGCCCGCGTCGCTGTTGCCCGCCGCGCCGGAGCACGCCGCCCTCGCCGGAGCCGCCGCTCCGCCGATCCAGAACCGCCGCCGCCGGTTTATTTCCTTGAACCGGTGCAAAACCGTTAACCCGACCAGTTTTATTTATTAGGTTGGTTTTTACTTATTTAGATCGGCTTATTTTCTAGGTTAATTTAATTAGTGAATGTTTGCTGTTTTAGGTTCTGGAGCGAACGGTTTTCGTTCTTTAGCTTCCCGTAGTGAACGTTCCTTCTTGAAGTCTTTCTTTTTTACTTTCTTTTCTATCCAGGGACCTATTTGTAGTACTTCTTTTACAAATTAGTCCTTCTGTTTCAAACGACCACATCTTTTTGCTCGTTAGTCCAAATCCAACGAAACCAACGCCCACTTCTTCGTTATGATCTCCTCTATCCAGTAAAACAACTTAAACTTGTTTTTGAAATTTTAAAATTTGAATTAGATCAGATTTAGATTCAAACTTCGTTTGATCGTAACTTGAGTTTCGTAGCTCCATTTGAGTTGATTCTTTTTGCAAGTAGAAGCTCTTGACCTAAACTTTATGGTAAGGCCAAATCTATACCTATACTAATTACAGACTCCCTAGAAATTACCAAGTTAATTAGAATTTACAAGCCGTTTATCTGGTGGGGACGAGTTATAACGGTGTAGATTAAGCCATGTAATTCTGGGTTTAGACCATTATATCTCTGATTTGTAGTTGAAAAAAAATCACCCATCTATGACATCACGCACCCTTTTATTCTCAGACCCATTACGCATGAAGTTATCTTTGCCTTCGTCATCCAAAAAAAGTTAGCTTCAATTGTTAAAAAAAACAGCCTTCCCGAACTCTAACCTATTTCCTTTCCCATACGTAACATACATGGTTTCTTCTACCAAAGGTATACGCCGGCCCCCATCTCCTTTATCTACTCAGTCCCTTCTCCCATTCATGCCCCCTTGGCCAAGCCATCTTATCCCCTTGATGGCGTCCCTAATAATTCGATCTAGGAGGAATCGTTCTCCTCTCCTTTTGCGTTGTCGCTAGGTGGTGCAGGCTTCCAGGTTCTGCTGTGAGGCTATCTCGCTTGAACCTTTTCCGGGTTTTTTCGAATTCGAGTTGCTAGGTACTTGGTCTTCTTGAATCTTGATGGGGAAGAGCAGCAGCAGTGGTCGCTGGCATGCGGCTTTTGGACGGATGTTGACCTGATCACTACTGGATTCTTGAAGCAGAAGAGCTAGAAGACACCAGCCATCTAGCTTAGAAGACACCAACCATCTTGCATAAATAAGGTGACTCTGAACAATGTGTTGGTTTATTGCTGGCACGATGCTAATGTTTGATGTATTCTCCAGAATTAAAAATCCTAGTCTAGGATGATTTCAAAATTGTATTAACATCATCTGGATGGCTTCATCTGAAGTTTCCGTTGGGGTCTAGGGACGAGCACATGGCGTAGATGGTGCTAATTAAAGGAAGCGCATAAATAATCATCTTGATGCAAGACATGAAGAAGATGATGTCCATGAAAGGGGAAAACATGGAAGTAAAACGCGATTGGTTTCCAGTGGTTAATGTGAAAGAAGATTTACTTCAAGCAAGAGGTGGTTTCAGAAGATAACATGTTATATGATATGGCGTGACGTGGTTGCTGGAAGAAATATTTGTAGAATAATAGGAAGGCTCATGCAGCTCGCAGTTAATATGGGTTTGGAAAAAGAGTTAATATATATGAGACAATCTATTCTGGTTGCTCAAAGAAAATTGCAGAAGAAATTTCAGTACGAGTAAATATGAGCTGCTGAAATCTCATAGCAGAAAAGATATTGCAGAAGAAATATCTGTAAGGCAGAGCCCAACGGATCGTGCAAATACGAATGCTTGCCAGATCCAGAATGTGTGCATTAAGTTTTGAATTCTTCCTGATATGATTTGATTAGTTCCAAAGCATCCAGTTGAGAATCTTATGTCTCATTCATTTGAGAATGATCAGAAAGAAGAGTCTGTCCTTAATTCTGCGCTAGCCTCATAATACGTAAGGTGAGCCAACACTAGTAGAAAACGGAGCTTTAGCGCCGGTTCATAAGGGCCTTTAGTGCCGGTTCCATAACCGGCACTAAAGGGTGGGCACTAAAGGCCCCCCCCTTTTAGTACCGGTTCGGCACGAACCGGCGCTAAAGTGCCACCACATGGCGTGAGCTCGCGCCCTGGTATGGGGGACCTTTAGTACCGGTTGGTAACACCAACCGGTACTAAAGGTTTTTTTTATAAAAAAATTGAAAATTTTGGAAATTATTTTTGATTTTTTAATTTTTAATTTTTTTTGAATTATTTGATGATTTAGTCTCTAATCACCTCTCTTAACTGCTCAAGTGTGGATCACTCATTCCAAATCATCTAACTTCCCGACCGGTCACCCATCCCTCTCACTACTCCAGCCCGAGCATGCTTAACTTTCAGGTTCTATTCTCCTTCGTTTCCGAGTCTGCACTTGTTGTTTTCCTGACAATAGTAAGATGTCAATCCTATTAACCCTCAGGAGTTTAGCTTGAGCATGAAGTCACACATTTCACCGTTTGAGTTTGAAACTATTATTCTAAAAAACAGTAATTATTTAGTAACACTAATATTTCTTCAATAAGTTTGACCACAGTTTGACCACAGTTTGACCATAGTTTGACCAAATTTGACCAAAATTCAAAAAATTGAAATAATTATTTAGTAACTCTAATATTCTTGAATAATTATGTAGTAACATTAATACTTCTTGAATAAGTAGTTTGACCAGATTTAACCAAATTTTTTGAAACAAACTGAAATTTGACCATATCTTTTTTTCCTTTTGGAATTTGAGGATTCTAAAGAATTCCAAATAGGCATTTTACATTTTTTTTTCCGACATCGTATGCAAAAGTTATAGCTGTTTTACATTTTCCCTACACTTTTTGCAAAACGTGTCCAAATTGTAGTTTTTAAATTTTCCTAACTAGTAGATGTAGTAATATAACTACCTCTCGAAGGATTTTATTTTTTGAAGTTTTTATCATTTTCTTTTGATTTTTTCAGAACTGAAATGGCGACACACGGGGGGGGGTAGAGTTTGAAAATTGCCCTATAGTGCCGGTTTGTGTCACAAACCGGTACTATAGGTCAGACCCCTTTAGTACCGGTTCATGGCACGAACCAGTACTAAAGGTTAGACCTTTAGTACCGGTTCGTGCCACGAACCGGTACTAAAGGTGATCGTGGGGCCCCGGCCTAAAGGTTCAACACGAACCGACATTAATGCAAATCCGTTCGAACCGGCACTAATGGTACCATTAGTGCCGGGCCAAAATCAAACCGGCACTAATGTTCTTCACGTTTGACCCTTTTTCTACTAGTGCAAATTAAAATATTACGGCGTGAATTCTGGGCAACCGCCAAGGTACTTAAGGTGAATCACATTAATATTATTGTTCTTTTCTGGAGAGAATTAGACACTGTTGTGAAGACCTTTAATAGTATCTTTCCAATGAATCATATTAATATTATTGTTCTTTTCTGGAGAGAATTAGACACTTATTCTTGAATACTGAGGAAATATCATATACAAGAAAGGGTTTTACTACAGATGATTTTATTTCAGATATTCTAGATACATCCCAATGGACTGCAAATATGAATGCATGCAGATGATGATAAACACTATTGCATATGTGTGTTGTGGATTAAATTTTCAGTTTTTCGTGATCTGTTTCCATTAGTTCCAATGCATCTGGTTTAACATCTTATATCTCAGACATTTGAAGAAGGATCAAAAAGAGGAGTTTGTCTTTAATTCTGTCATCCCTTCCCCAGATTATCCCTCGAGTTGGCTGTCTTCCCGCGATTTGATGATAAAGGTCCTTCAAATCTCCTCAGCTTCCATGGCTGATCAGACTGCAATCTGCAGTGGGCTAATTTAGTTCTTAATACTAGACCATTCAAGTTTCGAAGATGTAGACGAGTCAATGGTTGCCTGATGTTGTGCAAATCTGCCTGTTTCGTTCCTTAATCTGGGCACTTTAGCGCCCTAGCGTGTGTTGTCTCAGCAGACAACGTGGCCAAGTGTTTCCTCTCTACCCGTCCATCTCCACTCGGGCCCAACCCTCCGGCTGCCGGTCGCCAGGCCATTCATCGTCCTTAGTGTACGGCCCTACATACGCTAGAACAACCACATACATCTTTTCTACTTCTAAATAAGCATGCACCTTTCTTGGATCGACCAGGGAAGGGACCAGAATGAGAACCAGAGAAAAAATAGGGTTGTCTCCTTTATAATCTGCATTCAGGCCTACTGTTCTTTAAGTTTTTCTTTTTGTCGAAATTTGTCGATCAAGGGTGAGTTCGATCATTTGTTTACAATTTAAGACAAACTACGGAACTATCTTACTTCTTTTTATGAGAACAAATTTATCTTACTTGGTTGTTCACCATGTGCAGATATGCTTTGAACAAACTCCATGTACGTGTGTTACTTGACTGCAGGTCGGAGGCTTTGAATAAAATTCCATGTTAACAACCATAACATGAGCAGTCCTTTTTCTAGGTATTCTAGAGAAAGTGTGTCCTCAAATGCTACACAGTGAATTTTCTTTATCAAAGTACAAGTACTTAATAGCATGCATGTTGTTTTATCATTTTTCCATGTAGAATGAGCCGTATGCATAGTTTGATTAGTAAGGTCATGCCATGATTTATTGTTCTATCATTAGAGCACATATCAGCATGTTTTGATGCCTATACTAATTCTAGACTTCCAAGAAATTCTTACGTTAATCAGATTTTATGAACCATTAATCTAGTGGGACCAAATTATTACGGTGTAGATCGACTGATAAAATACTGGGCAAAAAATGATTTAAGAGCAGAAGGGAAAAGAAATTCCGTGTTAATCTATCTACTCACCCGGAAAAAAACTATCTACTACTCGTCTAACAGAACAATAGAAGAGAAAATAACTCCCTGTCAATCTATCTCGACTTTTTTTGTGAGGAGTAGATAGATTTTTTTTGCAAGAAAAAATAATCTATCTAGATTTTTTTGCGAGGAGTAGATATATTTCTTTTCGAAAATGTTAACGCCCACACGTGTGGGCGTTTGCATCTCACCCACATGCGTGGATCCGTGTCTGTTTGTGAGCGCACGAATCTTGGCATGTTTCTAGTGCCATGTAGGACTGGCCTGGTGTGTGGGCGTTCAGCCGGTCGCCCACACGGTCGTTTCACCACACAGGAGGGGCTGGTGTGTGGGCGTTCAGCAGTTCGCCCACACGCCACTTTGCACGCACACACAAGGGCTAGTGTGTGGGCATTTGGCATCTTGCCCACACGCCCTTCTCCTCTCCCACACCCAAGCTGCTAGTTTCCATGTGTTTTTGCACTGCACATGGCAACTGCCCCTAGTGTGCTTTTATAATCAGGTGGCAACTCTCTTTTTTTACCCGAGTTTGCCATGTGTTTTGCAGGGTACACGACAACTGCCTAGCGTGCACGTAAGCAGATGGAAACTCTCTTTTACTGAGTTGCCATATGTTTTTGCATGGTATATGGCAATTGCCCTAACGTGCATGTACATGGCAACTGCCCTAACGTGCACGTAAGCAGATGGCAACTCTTCCTTTTTACATGGCAACTGCCCTAGCATGCTTGTGAGAACATGGCAACTCTCTCAACTGCCTAGTGTTAGTATGTGGCAACTCCTAAAGTTATGAAATCATGGCAACTACATTAGATCAGACCATACATGGCAAGTGCAGTTGAGCAACCATGGCAACTGCAGTTGTCCGACATGGCAACCGTAGTTCAGCGACATGGCAACTTCAATTAAACGAACATGGACGAGGGTCTGGACCATGGCAACTGCGGGCGCGCGGTGACCGTCACGCGTGGCGTGCGGGACCAGAAGGTACGAGGCCTGACATACGGGCGTGTCGGCGTTATCAACTTCGCCCACACGCATGTGTGTAAGAGGGATCGGGAGGGTAAAAAGGAGGCGTGTGGGCGCTAATTGTTTTGCCCACACGTAGGTGTGTGGGCTATTTCTCTTATACACCACACAAAATGTGTGGGCGGACTACCTAACACCCACACGTGTGACATTTATCGGCGTCTTTTCTTTTTTGCGAGAAAAAGGAATCTATCTACTCCTCGGCTAACAGAAAAATATGAATGCTAACTAACAATGTTGCAGAGTCTTGCGGGACCGGTTCTCCTGATTTTCTCGACCTATACAAAGCGACATCCCGCAAAGACCATGATGCCGTCGCCGCCAGTGCCATCCATCGACATACTGTGGTGATTACAGGTGCGCCCGTACCTGGCCGCTGCTGCGCCATTGTGTAGGAAGAAGAGCCCCATCCATTGCAGCGCAAGATACATCGCGGCCAAGAAGCTGCTTCAATCACAGACTACACAATGCCAGATTGATATCCATAGAATAAACATCATCACTTTCATGGATGCACATGCGTACTTTATATATAGGTATATATCCAAGTAGTACTCAAGCCTATAATCAATACAGGGACTCTTCGTACGAGCACTTTGTGTTGTATGTTGCCAAAATCCATCAATCGATTTTAGCTAGCTACCTACTTTGTACATTAATGCATTGCTAATTGATTAATACAGATGGAGTTCGCTTTGTATAGGATTATGTCAAAGAGGAACAACTAACTTGCTTCGTCATCATCATGGTCGCAACAACGATCATTGTAAATTTTTAAGAGAAGTCACATACAAAGCCTCTCAAGTCCATGACTGAGGGAATGATTTTTTTCCTACTTAACATGTGTTTGGCATTATGGTGGATGATAATCAACTTAAGCAACAAAAATAAGATATTGATTAACAAACAGAAACCAAGTATATACCAAACACATGTTAAGTACTCCCTCTGTAAAGAAATATAAGTGCGCTTAGATCATTAAAATAGTGATCTAAATGCTTTTATAATTATTCACAGAGGGATTAGACTCCAAGATTACTATGATCGTTACAAGTTGTTACAGCATTACAAGGAGTTACAACAACAGTTTTGTATAGTAATGTTACAAGGGGTTACAACTACTGTTTATTATATACCAAACACATGTTACGTAGACTGCAAATTATGTTAAAAAAAGTCATGACATTATGCCAAAGAACAATAAATTTTCATTCCATTAAATGACATTGAGAAATTAGAGTCTAGGATAAACAGTTGTTGTAACTCTTCTTTTTTTCATTTTTTATGTAGTGTAAACATAAATGGTTAGACATGTTATTTTGACGTCATGTTGCCACCAGCTTTACTAGACACCCATCGCGAGTAGTTAAAGTTCAGCCTTTATTTCTCTTTCTTTAAGAAGAAAAATATGGTCTTGCATATACATATTTCCATTCTCATATCATGAAATATATGTATATAGCCACTCAGATATAATGGAAGAAAGGAGGGTATTCTCTAATTAATCTTGACAAGGGATTGAACAAACAATTTCTTCCTCTACATTGATGGGATGATTATTAAATGTGTAACAATGATCCATCTCTCAATGAAGTGTTAACGTTGGTAGAGTTTTATCGTTCGTTTTGTCTTAAGTGCATGCGGATATCGATTGTTGAAATATAATCCCTGAAAATACCAAATAATTATGTAACTCATATAGCTTCCATTGGTTTAGGAGTTTATCCTGGTAATACATATATTTGGTAAGAGTTCATGAATTTTTTACCTAGAGGAATCATTTTTATGCATTCTCACATTAAAATACTTATTTTTACATCTTAACATATTATAATGTCTTATTCTTGATTAACATGGTAATAACATTTTTTTATAAAATTATCTTTGAAGTAGCTACTACCAGTAGAATGGATAATACAAGTAACCCACTTAATAAATCAAAGGGTACATATAGCAATGGAATTTTAGATAACTAGCACGTGCAAAGGCATGGGTGGACGACTAGTTCACATAATTTTGGTACTGTTAGAAATTGTTTTATGTTGCAAGAGTTATTTGCTTGGTTTTGAAGTTTTCCGAATTGTCTTCTTCGATCTTTCTGATCTTTTGAGTGATTGCTTATGTGTGATTACTATTGCTTGCCTACGATAGATTTACCGGAGTGTGATGAGTAGAACTATCAAGAGTTATGAGTGCGAATCATCTCCATCAACATTGCAGGCAAGTAACACTTTGATCATACCTCTTTACTACCCAGTTTTATTGCATTAGATCAATCCTCAAACAATTGCATGAATAGGATCTGATTAATATGTTGGTTTTGGGAAGTAGATGAGGTAGTACCTATTACCTGTTTTATTATCAAACCTTTGGGAGTTGCTTCTACGTTTGCTTATGCCATGCTATGCTAGTAGACGTGGATTGGGTGAGTGTATCCATTACAGATGTGAGATTGTTATTTAATGGTTTACTTAAGGTGGAAACTTTAATACACATCTGGGTGGATTGAGGCACCTGGATATTCCAGCGATTGCCTATTTTTCTTTATGGACCGCCACCCAGGCTCAAAGGGATCATAAGATTATTCATGCTAGAAACTTCCGTGTGCAGCCACAAGCTACTATGGGCTCTAGCACAGTTGATTAAGTCGTGCGAACTCTTACAATGGTAGACTAGCAGATGTAGGGGAAAGTAGGTGTAACTGTCTACCCGATCGTAAGGTGCTAGCGCTTCTGAAAGACTATGTCTCGGTCATCCGTTTCTCAAACACCATGTAGTGCGAGAATCCAACGGAGGAGATCGAGTCTTGTGTGGAAAAGTGCGCAAACCTTTGCAGAGTGTATAAACTAATCATGATTAGCCGTGTCCCCGGTTATGGACATCTTGAGTATCTGGTTCTTGGATTATCATATTGATCTCATCACATTACTTAAATAATTTTTGTTGGGTTATTGATGTTAATTTGGGATTGAGTTGGAGGAACCTTCTCAATATTTCAACCAACTTTGTAGTTAAATAAAATATATTCCTTTGCAGTAGGGAAAAATTGGCTTTTCGCAAAAACATTATAACCATAGAGCTTTCCACCAGCCATATATGCATGTAGTGATAGCTATTATTCATCATTATCCTATGGTGTGAATTTGCCAGTACATTCAATGTACTGACCCTTTGTGGCTGCAACGTCTCATGTTGCAGGATTATCTTACGACGAGTAAGTGATACGTTAGGGTTACGATTTCTACACTCAACTTTGCCGTTGGTGTTGATGGGAATCCACAACCTTGTTACTTCCGCTATTTGGATTGAGGTAATAGTATTTACGTTACTTTATACATGTGATTTACCTCTGTTATAAATCCTCGAGTACTGTGTGTGTCAGCATACCGATCCAGGGATGACACTTAAGCACAGAGACTTGACCGTCTGAGGTCGGGTCGCTACAAGATGGTATCAGAGCACATGTTGACTGTAGGACGTGACCCTAGAAATTGGCAAGCCCATAGGAAAGATTTTCTCTACAACTTCATTTTCAAAAGATCTTTTACCTCTCCTCTCTTTCGAGCTTATCCAAACATTCCCTTTTAGTGAGACCATACCCCTTTCCCCTTTTGACTACTCGAAGATTCGACTGATGAGACCACTCCAAGAAGTACAAGATATCGGACAACTAAGACCATTCGGAATGAAGAGGATTTTACCATACATTATGATAATGGAAACTATAGTGGTTGATGACTCCGAAGACTAGGAGAATTTGAAGGCTCTGAAGAATTTCCAGATTTGTATGACCTACTAAGTCTCCCCTGATGGAACTTGACATACTATGGAAGTTGTCAATACCCGAGATCAAGGTGTATCGGAGAAAGACCGGAGCATGGAGAATTAAAAACTCAAAGTTCTATCAAGAAAACCCTAATGCAGGAGATATCAATTATGGAAGATAGCTCATGGCAATGACAAGGGCAAAAACATGGTTATCCGTGATGTCATCGCCACTAATACTATGGTCACCGAGCTGAGCTAAGCATGCATTTCTTTGGAAGGATTGTATGGTAGAAGGCTGATCGAGCATCTATCAGCAAAAGATGACGTTTTAACCTTAGTCGGTGTATCACTAGGATCTGGAGTAGTACATCAAGAATTTTAAGATGGAGCTCCAGGAAGCCGTATTAGACAAGGAAGCATTTCGTGAAGAACTCAGGACCTAGAAGCTGAAAGTAGCCAAGCTGGAGGAGCAAAACCTCGAGATACAGGAGATTCGTCAGGAACGGAAGGACCGTAGTGCCATGGTTCATGTCAAGGATGTTGAAACCCGGAAGTTTGGAACGCAACTCCAAAAATATTAAAGGATGTCACGAGAGACTTCACGTCAATGGAGATGATATGGAAAAATAACTGGAGAAAGACAAGCATGATTGGCAGAAGCCATTGGAGGCATGAACAAGACTTGAAGAGTTTGGCGACATTGAATATTTATTGACCTTTAGAAGACCAAACCCCTGTTTTATACTGACATTAGATGCGACGTTTGTGAGCTGTCCTTGGTTTGATGTTTTTCCGACAGCCACAAATAAAAATCTGTCTTTTCAAAACTATTGTTTGTATTGTGTGCATCCCTCTCTATCTCTCTTATCTCACCCCAAACCCACATGGACCCAGTACAGGATGAATGGAGATGAGCTTGTATTTTCTGGACCGATGACTCAGTTGGAGACAGACCGATGGATTAAGAACATGGAGGATCACATGGAGAACAACCCTATAGCCAGAAATGATATGACCAAGCATGCTCTTCAGTGCTTTCAAAGAGGTGCTGCTACTTGGTGGAGGATGTACCAAACCATCAATGGATGGCAAAGAGTAACCACTTGGAAAGAATTTAAGTTGACTTTGCCAAAGTCTCGGTTTGTGTCCCAGAAGTTGAAGCCTTATGGAAATGATATGAAGAAGCATTATGAATGCAAGCTTTGTGGAGAAATAGGACACAACCATAAAGAACATAAGGATGAATGCCCTAATTGTGAAGGAAGTCACCCAGTTGAAGGATGCCCAACTAGGCAGATCACTTGTTTCTTGTGTGAAGGGACTACCCACTACCCGGTTCAGTGTCACATTTACCCCATGGTACAAAGAACCGTACAACAGAAGAAAGAAACAATGAAAGGAGCCCTCATGGAAATTTTAGAAGAACCAATGATGGAGGAAGAGGTGGAGGACACACCTAAAGAAGAACCAATTAGACCCTGCACCAAGTCATGCTATTCATGTGGAGAAGAAGGACACATCTCCTAGATTTTTCTGAATGGGGATCTAGTAGAATTCCCGAGGGATGAAGTAGAGTATGACCCACAGGAAATAGAAGCCCTGATTGGAACGGAAAAGTCCAGAAAGAGAAGTAGATTGGATTCCAGGAAGGATCTGAGTCATATCACCTGTTATAGGTGCAAGGAGTCAGGGCACTACCTTAGAAATTGCCGAAAAAGGAAGCCAAGGACCCAAGGAGGCTATATAATCACAAGGAAACCTCAGGAGTTCTCAGAAGTAATATGTTTTCGTTGTAATGAAGCAGGGCACTTTGCCAGAGATTGTCCCAAGGAGAAGGAGACTTGTGATAATTAGTTGTGAGAAGTATAGTAGTAGTAGTAGTAGTAGTAGTGAGAGCATTTTCTTTTATATTGAGGTGTTGAGTTGAGACATGTAATGGAAAAGCGAGAGCTTGTAGTACTTTGAGAATCAATAAAGTTAGTATCATGGGTACTATTTGGATTTTATGAGTTGTTACTCTATGAAGAAGGATTTTGACCATTTTTGTGGATATGAGAAATATGGTCTATGGGAGATTTGTGCATTTTAAGGGTGGTAGTACCCTGTAAGAACCCTTGACCCCTGGAAAAGATAAGGATATTCCACTGAGTGGATTTCGGACAAAATAAGTATGAGTTTTGTCTCAATATGTGTGATACCCCAAGAGTACGTGGGATGAAGTTGGAGACCGTCAGTTGTTTGGAAGAAATGTGATCAAGGAGTCAGAAGATAATGTTAAGGTGATTAGAGATAGATCGAAGGTAGCTCAGTCCAGGCAGAAGAGTTATGCAGACTCAAAAACGCAAGGAGGTAGTCTATGAAACTGGAGATAGAGCATGTCTTCGTCTGTCCCCTCTGCGAGGAGCTAAACGATGGGAGTTAAGGGAAAGTTATCCCCGAGATTTGTAGGACCATACCGAGTTTTGGAGCGTATGGGGGAAGTGGCCAACAAGTTGGAGTCACCCGAAGGACTGTCAGGAGTTCATGATGTGTTTCACGTTTCCCAGTTGAAGAAGTGCCATGCAGAGATGGCCCTATAAGGACGCTTGACCCTGGAAAGGATAATGATGTTCCACGAAGTGGAATATGGACTTCATAAGTATAAGTTTTTATCTTGGTATGTGGGATATCCCACAAGGATGAAGAGATAAAACACTATTGGATATAAAGGAGGTATGATGTCGGAAATATGGATCAATGGAAACTCCATGATGAGTCTGAGTAATCATGTCCTAGTTTGGTGCCTATAGAAGGAAGGAAGACAGTACAATTGGATGGATTTAAGAATACTAGGAAGTTGGAAGTTGGAATAATGAGCAGTTGCCCGATGATAAGTTCAAGGACTACAAGTGATGAGATGGGCCATAACCCACAAGTCCCAGAACCTGCCAAGAAGCAAGCACATTCCCTTTGAAGGAAAAACCCTAGAAGGAGTTACGATGTTTATCCATAGACGATTTTATAGGAGTTTACGCAAAACCTGAGAGTTGTGAAGGAACAATAGATGTTTGTATGGCTTGCAGAATCTATGGATATATCCGAACTTGGTTCGTCGACAAGAGAAATTCTGCAAATGCTTGTGATGATGACTGAGTGTTAGAATGCGAGATTCAGTAAACCATGTATAGGGTAATGATTTGGGTGCGGGATGGATTGATCACCATACCGACTTACTCTTATTGTTCGCTTTGCTATATGGGATGGTAAATCTGAGTGACTTACCTATAGTAGAGAGACGACGATCAAACCTTGTTTGAACCTTAGAATGGTATAGCAATTTTTTCCCTTGTACAAGGCAACTATTGCCAATCATAGGATATACGGTGAGGTTCAACCCAGACTCATTTCCTACAGGAGAAACCATAATTGTTGACCACCATGAGATATCGATAGATGTTTAGCTTTGGCGCCAGACCCGTCAGCTAAGAAGAGCCAGTCTCAGAATAACCTTACCAAGATGAGAGGACATAAGTATTGAGGAAAAAGTTATGCCACTACCGAAAGAGCCCAGAGAAGGAATTTTCCCGAGAATTTGGGTAGACCGGCCCCGTCAAGAATAAGAATGGAGTATATGAGCATTGACAGGACCGTAACGGTGATTCTAAGGGTGGTAGCACCCCAGACCCCCTATAATGATTGATGGATTTTGAGAAGACCCCAAACCTAACCTATTTTCTTTCTAGCCTCTCCGAATCTCGAGGACGAGATTCATTTTAAGGGTGGTAGGTTTGTAACATCCCAAAATTCTAAATTTTGGAATGTTATAATAAATAGATAGATTTGATTAATTGTTTGATTGATTGTCTGAAAGTGAGCGAATTCAAAACTTTTTGAAAGTTAAATGAGAGGGAATAAAAGGACTTTCCCAAACTTTCATCTTTGCTTTATGATCTCCATGAATTCAAATTCTTTTCAAAATGCAAAACCCTTGAGCGAATATGATATGACTTCTTCCATTTAATTAAATGAAAGGGTATTTGAAAATATTTGAATTTCATTTGGAAATATTTCAATCCTGAAACTTCATGCAACTCAATGATTTTCACGAGAGAAGATAAAATGACTTTTTCAAAACATATGAAATATGAGTTGGGAGTTTAAAAGGATCAAATTCAAGGTCCTTTTGAAATTATTTTTCAATTCAGAGTTATTTGGGTTTTATTCAAATTATTTTTTCTACAAAAATAAAATATACGGAAAATACGGTAACATGATCCCCTACATCAGAAAATTAGAGAGAAATAAATTTGAAATCATTTTGGTATTTTAAAATGATTTTTACTAGATGTTATTAGAGCAGTAGCACTCTTTGCTTTATTTGTATTTGTGCGGATCTTATTTGACGTTAGAAAAATGTTCATGTTGTAGATAATCTTTTTTTGAAAATTCTGATATATTATATGCCTATATAATATTTTTATTATTATTATTTCGTTTGTCAGAGAAAATGTTTAAAAAAAAACTCCCGCTGACCGGGCCGGCTCAGCTCCTAGCCAAGTCCAGGCCCAAGTCGCCACCGTCTTCCTCCCATGTGCGACCGAGACTCCTCCCGTAGTCCGGCGCCGCCACGCCGCCGGGCACCCCTTGCCCAAGGCAGGTCTCGCCCCCGGACCTTTATAAGGGGCCGGACCCCGAGCCCTCTCGCTGCTCGCGCCGCCACCCCCTCCCGCATCTCGTCGCCGCCGCACCCCGCAGATCCGCCGCCGCCGCCGCAGTGCCTCGCCGCCGTGCCGCTCGCTGCTGCCGCACCACCCCGCCGCCCGCGCCGTCGTAGCCGCCGCTCGTCGCTGCCCGCGTCGCCGTTGCCCGCCGCGCCGGAGCCGCTGATCCGCCGAACCAAAACCGCGGCCGCCGGTTTATTTCCTTGAACCGGTGCAAAACCATTAACCTGGCCGGTTTTATTTATTAGGTTGGTTTTTACTTATTTAGATCGGTTTATTTTCTAGGTTAATTTAATTAGTGAACGTTTCATGTTTTAGGTTCTGGAGCGAACGGTTTTCGTTCTTTAGCTTCCCGTAGTGAACGTTCATTCTTTAAGTCTTTATTTTTATTTTTTTTATTTTCTATCCAGGGACCTATTTGCAGTACTTCTTTTACAAATGAGTCCTTCTGTTTCGAACGACCACATCTTTTTCCTCGTTAGTCCAAATCCAACGAAACCAACACCCACTTCTTCGTTATGATCTCCTCTATCCAGTCAAACAACTTAAACTTGTTTTTGAAATTTTAAAATTTGAATTAGATCAGATTTAGATTCAAACTTCGGTTTGATCGTAACTTGAGTTTTGTAGCTCCGTTTGAGTTGATTCTTTTTGCAAGTTGAAGCACTTGACCTAAACTTTCTGATAAGGCCAAATTCACATAATTTTGGTACTGTTAGAAATTGTTTTATGTTGCAAGAGTTATTTGCTTGGTTTTGAAGTTTTCCGAATCGTCTTCTTCGATCTTTCTGATCTTTTGGGTGATTCCTTATGTGTGGTTACTATTGCTTGCCTACGATAGATTGACCGGAGTGTGACGAGTAGAACTATCAAGAGTTATGAGTGTGAATCATCTTCATCAACATTGCAGGCAAGTAACACTTTGATCATACCTCTTTACTACCTAGTTTTATTGCATTAGATCAATCCTAAAACAATTGCAGGAATAGGATCTGATTAATATGTGGGTTTTGGGAAGTAGATGAGGTAGTACCTATTACCTGTTTTATTATCAAACATTTGGGAGTTACTTCTACGTTTGCTTATGCCATGCTATGCTAGTAGACGTGGATTGGGTGAGTGTATCCATGACAGATGTCAGATTGTTATTTAATGGTTTACTTAAGGTGGAAACTTTAATACACATCTGGGTGGATTGAGGCACCTGGGTATTCCAGCGATTGCCTGTTTTTCTTTATGGACCGCCACCCAGGCTCAAAGGGATCATAAGATTATTCCTGCTAGAAACTTCCTTGTGCAGCCACAACCTACTATGAGCTCTAGCATAGTTGATTAAGTCGTGCGAACTCTTATAGTGGTAGACTAGCAGATGTAGGGGAAAGTATGTGTAACTGTCTACCCGATCGTAAGGTGCTAGCGCTACTAAAAGACTATGTCTCGGTCATCCGTTTCTCAAACACCATGTAGTGCGAGAATCCAACGGAGGAGATCGAGTCTTGTGTGGAAAAGTGCGCAAACCTTTGCAGAGTGTATAAACTAATCATGATTAGCCGTGTCCCCGGTTATGGACATCTTGAGTATCTGGTTCTTGGATTATCATATTGATCTCATCACATTACTTAAATAATTGTTGGGTTATTGATGTTAATTTGGGATTGAGTTGGAGGAACCTTCTCAATATTTTCAACCAACTTTGTAGTTAAATAAAATATATTCCATTGTTGTAGGGAAAATTTGGCTTTTCGCAAAAACATTATAAACATAGAGCCTTTCCACCAGGCATATATGCATGTAGTGATAGCTATTATTCATCATTATCCTATGGTGTGAATTTGCCAGTACATTCAATGTACTGACCCTTGTGGCTGCAACGCCTCATGTTGCAGGATTATCTTACGACGAGTAAGTGATACGTTAGGGTTACGATTTCTACACTCAACTTTGCCGTTGGTGTTGATGGGAATCCACAACCTTGTTACTTCCGCTATTTGGATTGAGGTAATAATATTTTGCGTTACTTTATACATGTGATTTACCTCTGTTATCAATCCTCGAATATTGTGTGTGTCAGCATACCGATCCAGGGATGACACTTAAGCACAGAGACTTGACCGTCTGAGGTCGGGTCGCTACAAAAATGGGGCAACACTCTCTCTTTTTGTGGTGTGAATAGTTTTATTTTTTTCATTTTCTTTTTTGGTTGAGGGAAGTGCGAATTGATTTGGTACGTACAAGTACAATATTGCTACATGTTAGGCTTCTCCCTAAAATTCAACCCGCGTCTTGTTATATCCCGAAAATTCAGATATCGTGCTCCCAAAACTGGCGCCTTCACAGCCCGCGCCTTGCTATCCCAAAATTACAACACGCACGAAAACTCCCTCCAGCTGCCAAATCCCGATATGCGAAATCCCCCTTCTAACCCTGAGCCGAAAGGGCCGCTAGTTCAAATCGGTGAGGGTACTTTTGTAACACACCCTACATTTTGGACAAGCGCGTCCCTAAGTCATGCTTCACCCCCTCCCATCGCCCCCTTTTCGCCATTCGAAATCCTAGGCCGCCATAACCTCTCCGCTCCAGCCGCGAAACCCCACCCTCCACCGTCCGCCATGTCACTGCTGCCTAGGCGGAGCCTCTTCCCCGACGACGTCGTTCACCGCAACAGCTCGACGTCCCTCGTCCACCTCCCCAGATGAGGATCCATCGTCCATCTCGCCGTCCCATCCTCCACCTCCAAGGAGCTGCTCCGACGATCGCCTCGTCTATCGCAGGTGCTCCATACCCACAGCGCTGCCTTAACCTACTCCACCGGAACTGCAGCATCCTCACCGACTCCTCGGACGAAGCCGAGGCCTACTCGGCGCCACGAAAGAGGTTGTACACTCATCGCATCACACCTTCTCCTTAACTCGACCTCCCGGCGCCGACGGTGCTCCATCCCGCACCCCCATGGAGCGGTTACCTTGAAGTCAGCATCGCGGGCGACATCTCCACGGCGGCTCTCCCCCAGTGCGAGGCCCCTTCGGCGGCGGCATCCATACCAGTTGGATCTGCTGCTGCTGCTCCAGCTCTCGCTCGCTTGCTCGCGCTGCTGCTGCTCCGGCTCTCGCTCGATCGCTCGCTCGCCCAGCTGCTGTTGCTACTCTCCCTCTCACTCGTGCTGCTGCTCTGCTCCAATTAAGCCACACTTTAGTCGACTGAATCGACGTTTGGATCAGTCGATTTTCAGGAGTTAGGTGGGCTCGCCGGAGTTAAGGAAGAACCACCCGCAGTGGGGACGGGGACTCGCTGGAGAGGTACCCCTCTATCTATCTTAGGGTTCAGGGTGGGGGCGGGGGGGCTAGAGGGCTGGCCGGGGCGGCGGTGGCGAGTTGTTTCGGGGCGGCGAGGCGGCGCTGGAGCCGGTGGTGGCTGGCGGCTCAGGGGGGTGCAGGTTGAAGATGAACTACAGGCCCTCCCTAAACTACATGTCAAGTGCCTCTCTGCTACCATTGCGTTCAGTTTCGACAGTAGCATTCAGATTCCACACTAAATTTCAGTTTCGACAGTTAAGTTCAGAGTCAACTATTTTTACCTCATCTGTTGTAGTCAGGTGGTTTTTTGTGATGTTAATTTTACATCCGTTGGAGATGCTATTAGAATCCCACTTGAGATTGACGATGTCTGTCTTGTGCTGCTTTAGCCTTGACGTCTTACGGCTCACCAGAGCTGCTCCAACGACAAAACGATCCATCACAACAGAGCAGTGCCCTGGACGCCATCTACAGATTCCTCAGATCTTCCTCCACACCTCCGACGGCCACCTCTGCCTCAACTGCTTCAGCGACCAACCCAATGATGCCGAGGTCGACACGGCTACGGCAAAGAGGTTGTACACTTGTTGCATCACTTATTACTAGACATTCACGTCGATCCATTAGGGCTATTTTGGTTTAACAGAAAAACGTCGATCCACCGGTTGTTACCATCACTCTAAATTTCTGCATGCTCTCCTTACATAATCTCACCATATTTTTTTCGTACGCATGTCAGATATTGTACACAGTCATGCTGAACATGTAGAGAAAAAGAGAAGAGTTTTGCGCGGCAATACAATGTCATGCAGACATCACTCCATGGTGGGTTCAATGGCAAACCCTCCCCACCCCTCTCCAGATTGTAATCCAGAGGAAGATATCTGTTCTGAGGTGGATTTAGACGCCACTGACCACTCCTATTTACCCCCCCCCCAAGGTGTTTGCTCTACCTTGGCATGATGATGTTAGTCATATCATGCATATGTTGTCTTGCAGTGCCTACTTTTGACATCATATATGTCATCTGCTTAGTTTAGACATGTTCTGTAATGCCACATCTTTAGTTTTTATATCATATATGGGAATTATGCAGTCTCACGTCTTTTAGCCAGCCATAATATATGTGAAATGTGCAATGCCATCCTGTTTAACCAGGCATCATATATTTGAATGATATCTTGCCCATCCTTTTCTTCATTACATTTCCATTTGTCGACAATGTTTGTACATTAAACTACTCTTCCTGTGAATCAGCCATTTGGGTGGGAGATGGAAAAATCTGGAGTGAAAACAAGGCCTTCAGAGCAGACAGTGCTACCTGTCGAAGCAGATCTCTTATTGGGTCCCGATAGCTCCTCTGAGATGGATACAGAGAGAGATGACCAATCCTATTCCCCCACTGAGGTGTATGCTCTAACTTGGCATGGTTATACTTCTCATATCATGCATACGGTGTATTGCATTGCATAGTTTAGACATCATATACACAATATTCAACACCATGTTCTTAGTTCAGACATCATATCGAATGCCCTCTGTTTAGCATATAAATCACATATGTGAATTAAATGATGCGATCCTGATTACTTAGATAACATGTAGGTGAATTATGTCATGCGATCATGTTTAGTTATTCATAATATCTTTGAATTATGTTATGCTATGCTATCCAGTTTAGATAGACATCATATATATGAAATTATGTCATGCTATCCGTTTTAGTTAAACAATAGACATGTCAAATATTTCATGCCCTCTTTTTTCCACACTATCTATTGCATATGTCTCTCATACAATGTCTGTACATTCAACTATGTTTCCTGTTTATCAGCCATTTGAATTGGAGCGGGTGATGCCCGTATCTAGCGGACTAAAAACGCGGTCTTCAAATAAAGCAGTGCTACCTCTTGGTGGAGATAGCACCCCAGTTGTACATGCACAAGAACCATCCCTACCACACATAACCCAAACTCTCGCAGATTGTACCCCTACTGCGATGGACAGAGAACCAGCTTCACGCAATCTAACCCCAACCCTAGCTGATAGTAACCCAGTTCCTGTTGACACAGCACCATCTCCACCACAGAGCTCCCAAACAAGAGCAGTTAGTAAGGCAGCTCTAGTGCCCAAAGGGCCAGTACTATCACGGAGAACCCCAACTCCACCAGTTAATGCGCATATTCCTGTGGAGGAAGCACAACCAGCTAGTCATAGTTTAGCATCTATCGCATTTGATGTTGTTAAATCATATGTGTGTATATTCCCATCTTGGAAATATTATACTGAAGATGAAGGAAAATGCCAGTTGCAGGTGTTTGTCCAGGAGTTATGTGTAAGTAATGTTATTCATGGCAATTACTTTGCTTCGTCCCATACATCCTACCTCCATGATGGTTATAATACAGCAAATTTTCCCATTTTTCTCTATAGAGAAGGACCGATTTGGAAACTCGGGATGAGGTAACCTGTGCTAATACCTTTTCTATCTGCAATAGAAGACTTGGTAGTTTAATCATGTCCACCTTACTAATGAACTGGTTCATCGAAATGAGTTTCATATACTAGTACATGCTAAACTTGTTATGTGTCTGCTTGTTTCTTCTTTTAGAATGCTAACATAATATTGGGGAAGAGTGCCTTATTAAGCAATGGTAAAGGAAGTAATGCAGATAAGGTTCAGGATAGTGACACATCCTTGTTGGTCTCCAACAAAGCTGATAAAACAGCTAAGGAAGACTATCTTGAAGACAGCGAGACAACCCCAAAGTCCTGTCTTGGTTTAGTATTCGAGTTACTGGCCACTACCGCTTCCACAAGCTATTCAAACTCACTGTCCGAATCAGTTCGGTTTCTTGAGTCTCAACAACAAACTGAAAGACATCGATCAGATGTGTTGCGACAAGAAGCGGAAGGACTGCGGAAGTCCCTGGAGCATTCAGATGCATACTTTCTGGTGCAACAGCAAGCGTTGGAGGATTTTAGTGCCAAACAGGACAAAGCTAATCAGCTTGCTATGCTTATTGCCAGCATGCTGGATACCCAGGATAACGTTTCTTGAGCGATTCTAAAGTTGTTTCAGTTATGCTCTTGTTTTGCTGCCGCGTTTATTTGCACTAGTGGCCAATTTTGACGGCCAGTGTATGTAATGTGCTGCTTTGTTCCCTATATTTGCACTGGTGGCGAACTTTGATGCCCAGTGAATGTAATATGTGTAATAGCGGTAATAGGCTAGCGTTAATTGCTTGCTTATTTATTTCCTTATTGTCTTGCTTAGTTGTTTGCTTGTAGTCACTGCAGTTCTTTTTCTGATTTTTTCTAGTGGCCACAATAGCCTATTTTTGGTAACTAGGCCAAAATAATCATGGCAACACACAGACTGTTGTAACCATGGGCCTCCTGCAGGCCGTATGATCCATGGGCCTTCGTCCGGTCGTAGGATCCATCGGCCTTCTATACGGGCCTTAGGGTCCATGGGCCTTCTACGGGCCGAAGGGTCCATGGGCCTTCTACGGGCCGTACGATCCATGGGCCTTCTACGGGCCGTACTATCCATGGGCCTCATACGGGCCGTAGGATCCATGGGCCTTCTACGGGGCGTATCATCATTTCGCCAATCATGGGCCGTACTATTCGTGGACCATAGCGGGTCGTTAATAGGCCGTATTTGATAACTCTATGAAAACAGCCCAATGGGTTTTTTTGACATGAAAACGGCCCAACATATTAACGGTCCGCAAACGGGCCGACTGTAATGATGGGATGAATTTGGCCCACAAGCAGAAAATGACAGTAATGGGCCGTATGTAACCGAATGCTGCAAATGAGCCCAAGAATCAATGGGCCCTGAGAAGGCCGAAAGATAACTTAGGCTGGAAACGGCCCAATGGAATAACGGGTCGTTAATGGGTATAAAGTGCTACACTGTTCACCACGGGCCGTTAATGGGCCAAGAGTTACAAAGGTCCTCATATGGGCCGAAAGAAGTCATGGGCCACACATGGGCCGGAAGTTAAAACGGACTGAATCATATTGGACGGCCTAGATGACGCTACTGGGCCTAATTCGGATAGGGCGTAACGGGCCCTGGATTAGCAGGCTGTAAATGGGCTATATTTGAACAGGCCGTTAACAGGCATTCCGTGGGCCGGCCTGCCACCTTTTGACCAAGTCAAATGGGTCGGCCTTTTCACAGGAATGGGCCTCTGTTGGGCCGTGCCACGTGTCGCCGTATCATAGGCGCCTTCGGTCCAATGAGCGGATGACATCTGTCCCAACTGTGAGCCCACACGTGTTTCCTCTAGCCAATGATGATTTTACACATGGAAAATCCCCATTGGTCGGGGCTGTTAATGGGTTATCGGATCCAAAACCCGACCCGATAGCTTAACGGCGTTCCGTTATGGTGGATGCCACGTGTCCGTCACCCTTGACGAAAGCACTTCTGTGACACGCGATTTATCGTCATGGAAGTGGACACTTCCGTGATGATAATTTTGGTAATGTCATGGAACACTTCTACGACAGCACAGGTATGACTATCTTGATTCTGTCATAAAATCATCGTGGATGTACATGCATGACAAAAAACGCGACCTACTGTGACAAAAACGTATCATCACTGAAGTGTATTTTTTTGTAGAGAAAGTTCGGGACCCCCTACCCGAGATTGGCCGGTTTTAACACCGACATTGGTGCTTTCATTGAGAGTTCCGCTGTGTGATACGTCGCCAATGTATCTATAATTTTTTATAGTTTCATGCTATTATATTATCTATTTTGGATGTTTGTGGGCTTTATTATACACTTTTATATTATTTTTGGGACTAACCTATTAACCGGAGGCCCAGCCCAAATTGTTGTTTTCTTGCCTATTTCAGTGTTTCGAAGAAAAGGAATATCAAACGGAGTCCAAACGGAATGAAACCTTCGGGAGAGTTATTTTTGGAATAGAACCAATCCAGGAGACTTGTAGTATACGTCAGGGCAGCTTCGAGGTGGCCACGAGGCAAGGAGGCGCGCCTGCCCCCTGGGCGCCCCCACCCTCATGGGCCCCTTGTGGCTCCCCTGACCGACTTCTTTCGCCTATATATGTCCATATACCCTAAAACATCGGGGAATAGAATAGATCAGGAGTTCCGGCGCCGCAATCCTCTGTAGCCACCAAAAACCAATCGGGACCCTATTCCGGCACCCTGCCGGAGGGGGGGATCCCTCACCAGTGGCCATCTTCATCATCCCAGTGCTCTCCATGACAAGGAGGGAGTAGTCCACCCTCGGGGCTGAGGGTATGTACCAGTAGCTATGTGTTTGATCTTTCTCTCTCGTGTTCTTGAGGTGGTACGATCTTGATGTATCGCGAGCTTTGCTATTATAGTTGGATCTTATGATGTTTCTCCCCCTCGACTCTCTTAAATGGATTGAGTTTTCCCTTCGAAGTTACCTTATTGGATTGAGTCTTTAAGGATTTGAGAACACTTGATGTATGTCTTGCGTGGGATACCCATGGTGACAATGGGGTATTCTATTGATTCACTTGATGTATGTTTTGGTGATCAACTTGTGGTTTCCTTGACCTTGGGAATCTATGCATAGGGGTTGGCACACGTTTTCGTCTTGACTCTCCAGTAGAAACTTTGGGGCACTCTTTGAAGTTCTTTGTGTTGGTTGAATAGATGAATCTGAGATTGTGTGATGCATATCATATAATCATACCCACGGATACTTGAGGTGACATTGGAGTATCTAGGTGACATTAGGGTTTTGGTTGATTTGTGTCTTAAGGTGTTATTCTAGTACGAACTCTAGGATAGATTGAACGGAAAGAATAGCTTCGTGTTATTTTACTACGGACTCTTGAATAGATTGATCAGAAAGAATAACTTTGAGGTGGTTTCGTACCCTACCATAATCTCTTCATTTGTTCTCCGCTATTAGTGACTTTGGAGTGACTCTTTGTTGCATGTTGAGGGATAGTTATATGATCCAATTATGTTATTATTGTTGAGAGAACCTGCACTAGTGAACGTATGAACCCTAGGCCTTGTTGCCTAGAATTGCAATACCGTTTATGCTCACTTTTATCACTTACTACCTTGCTGTTTTTATATTTTCAGATTACAAATACCTTTATCTACAATCCATATTGCACTTGTATCACCATCTCTTCGCCGAACTTGTGCACCTGTACAATTTATCATTGTATTGGGTGTGTTGGGGACACAAGAGACTCTTTGTTATTTGGTTGCAAGGTTGTTTGAGAGAGACCATCTTCATCCTACACCTCCCACGGATTGATAAACCTTAGGTCATCCACATGAGGGAAATTTGCTATTGTCCTACAAACTTCTGCACTTGGAGGCCCAACAACATCTACAAGAAGAAGGTTGTGTAGTAGACATCACTGTGTTATTGCCAGAAAGTTTGATGGCTCGTTCGATCATCAACAGCGATGTTGTTTCCAGGGAAACTTTCCTCCCCGGTCAACTTTTCGTGTTTGGCGGCTTCCCTCTGCGTGCCAATTCAATTGGCCACCTTGAACAGATTGATAGCTACGCCCCTGGTCATCAGATCAGGTTCAGAAATCTGAATTATGTCGCTGATATCCAAGGAGACTTAATCTTCGAGGGATTCTCGGCCCCGACCGCTCCTCACCTACAAGAAGGAAGCCCGTCGGATCCACTATGTGGCCTCGTGAGAGAGTCAGCAATCATCCCTGCCCTCGCCTTAGATCCAGGTCAGACGACCTTATCCGAAAATGGGAGTTTTAAACCCACCGGACTCTCTCCTACTACGGAGCTCTTTGCCGGAGACCCAAAGGTGACCATATCTTCGGCAAGCCTGGAATCAAGCAGGACTCTGCCTTTCATCGGAGAGCCGAACTCGCCCCTGGATGCTAGCTCCAAACTCTCAAAATCTGCACCAATGGAGCACGGCCAAGCGGCATGTACCATGTCCGACTCCATAGGACCTCGATTCCTAGTCCACCCTTCGCTCCTAAGCGAGGCCCTGGACTTAATGCGATCTCTCGCCACTACGGAAGTATCACCTCCGAAATACGCCCAACCCGGATTAGGAGCTGAGAGCGGGGAATTTTATGTCCCACCCACCACCCACTTAATAGCCACTGTCAAGGACTTGACCGACATGCTAGATTATGCCTCCGAAGACATCGATGGTATGGACGACGATGACAGAGACGAATTAGGACAAAACCCACCATTTACTGGGCGCCAAGGATCTAACTGAGGATAAGCCCATCAAGGCACCACCAAAACATCGACGTCAGCGACGCTCAAAATCGCGTCACGAAAAGGAAAGTAATACCGGCACCGAAGACAATAATACTCTGGATGGTGCCAAAGATCCCGAAGACCTCGTCGAGCCTGCGTCGAGCGGGATGAATGGGAGGAGGGATAAGTTAACCCCGACGAGCCGGTCGGGAATGAGGATTCGGATGATAGTAACTATCTACCGATCTCAGAGGAGGATGTCAGCCTTCACAACGAAGACTTTATTGTGCCAGAGGAACCCCTCGAACAAGAGCGCTTTAAGCGAAAACTCATCACAACTGTGAGGAGCCTAAAAAAGAAACAGCAACAGCTTCAAGCCGAACAGGATATGCTCAACGGCAGATGGACACAGGTCCTAGCTGCCGAGGAATATGGCCTCGAGCGCCCAACAAAGAGTTATCCGAAGCGTCGGCTACTGCCATAATACGATGACTAGGCCCTTTAGCCAATACCGACAAGATATAATCACGCTGATGAACCAGACTGGCCACCACATGGGCGAGACAAAGCGGCTTCTTATGCCGAGCACCAGCCTGCACCACCTCGCCGTCGAGGCAAGGAGGTAGCGGCTCCGAGCTACACCTATGACTTACGCCAGGACATGGACAATAGAGCCGGTCAGGCCAGATCAATCTATGGATCAAGGGGGCATGCTCCAACTCGAGATGATGGCCATCAAGCCTGGCGCGATAAGTATAACCTCACTCGGGCTGAAAACCAAACACGGATGTCATCCGAACACCGTCGTGACGTGGCCCGATACAGAGGTGCCGCACACCCCGTATACTTTCCCAATGAGCTAATGCAGCACCAATTCCCAGAAGGGTTTAAACCTGTAAAGATTGAAGCATACGATGGAAAGACAGATCCCGCAATACGGATTGAAGATTTTCTTCTCCATATTCACATGGCTCGCGGTGATGATCGCCATGCCATTAAATACCTCCCCCTAAAGCTAAAAGGACCAGCACGACACAGGTTAAACAGCCTCCCAAAGAACTCTATTGGCAGTTGGGAAGATTTGGAGGATGCATTTCGAGACAACTTCCAAGGTACTTATGTCCAGCCACTGGACGCCGATGACCTTAGTCACATAGTCCACCAACCCGGAGAGTCAGGCCGCAAACTCTGGACTCGCTTCTTAATTAAAAAGAACCAAATCGTCGACTGTCCGGACGCTGAAGCTCTAGAGGCCTTTAAACATAGTGTCCGCGACAAATGGCTAGCCCGGCACCTCGACCAAGAAAAGTCAAAGTCCATGGCAGCCCTTACCGCACTCATGACCTGCTTTTGCACGGGAGAAGATAGGTTGTTAGCTCGTCGAAGCAACAATACCAGCGACCCCGGCACCTCTGACGCCAGAGACGGCAACGGACGGCCGCGACATAACAAGCACAAGCGTAGGAACAACAATGAAGAAACCGAAGATACACGGTCCATGCCGGATTCAGCGGTTCTAAACCCGGTCAGCGGAAGAAGCCATTCAAAGGAAACAGGAATGAGCCATCTAATTTAGACAAAATACTCAATTGGCCTTGCCAGATTCATGGTACCCCTGACAAGCCTGCCAATCATTCCAACAGAAACTGTTGGATCTTCAAACAGGCCGGTAAGATAAATACCGAACATAAGGGGAAAGGACCGCCAAGCGAGGACGATGATGAGCCCCGCCCACTGAACACAGGGAGGCAGAAGAAATTTCCCCCCTGCGGTAAAAAGATTGAATATGATATATGGCACTCATATCCCCAAGAGGGAGCACAAGAGCGCGCTAAGGGACTTCTACGCCATAGAGCCAGTCGTCCCAAAATTCAATCCTTGGTCGGCTTGTCCGATGACCTTCGATCGCACGGACCACCCGACCAGTATCTGTCATGGAGGTTCGGCAGCCCTGGTCCTCGATCCAATCATCGATGGATTCCATCTCACTCGAGTCCTCATGGATGGTGGCCGCAGTCTTAACTTGATTTATCAAGACACTGTTCATAAAATGGGTATTGACCCATCAAGAATAAAGCCTAGTAACACCACCTTTAAAGGAGTGATACCCATCGAAGAGGCCCGTTGCATGGGTTCTTTAGCATTGGAAGTAGTCTTCGTTGCACCGGATAACTTCCAAAGCGAAGACTTGATCTTCTACATTGTCACCTTTCGCAGTGGTTATCATGCACTGCTCGGACGAACCGCCTTCGCCTGCTTCAATGCAGTCCCGCACTATGCTTACTTAAAGCTCAAGATGCCCGGACTGCATGGTGTTATAACGGTCAATGGAAATATGGAGTGCTCCCTCCGTACTGAGGAGCGTACCGTGGCCCTCACAGCCGAGGTACAGAGCGGCCAAATCAAGCCGAACACTTCATCGGTCATCAAGGCCCCAGACAATGTTAAACGAGTCCGGCCTACCCTGCAGAATGATAGTTTGGTAAATCTAGAGTTGGACTAGCAGTTCCGCCTCTGTCAATCACCCCATCTAACCGCGGCATATGTACCGCATGTGCATAATTACGCACTTAAAATACCTTGGGCAATGATGGAGGCACATTGCGGACAAGGTTCATAGTGTGGCTCGACCCTATTTGGACCTTAACCTGCTTTCCCTTCCTTTTTCCCTCTTATTACAGGTTCGTTACAACCTAATTACCTGACAGTCGCACAAGGGCTCTTTCACAGGCCCCTTCTATACACGTGATCGTCGATTTCTCCTCTCAAAGGATTTGGCACCAAGGCAACAGCGGCGCAGACGTGCGGCAGGGCGTCAAGGGAATCTTCAAGAATACCTTTTCTTTTTTCGACCCTGTATACAGCTTCCCCTTGTGTAAAATTCTTGGCATGTAAAATAGCCTTGATCTTTATGGCATTATCTATTTTGACGTATGTTTTCACGTATCAATCAGAATATAATGGAAACAGTCTTTCACCAACCTCTGTTCGGCATTGGTTTATTTCATAAATCTGTATTCCTTCTTTGCGTCGGATTGCCTTATATACTTTGGTATGGCTTAAATGCCAGGGGCTCTATTCGGCCACACATATTTTCAACAAGTCCGAACACTTCTAGAGTATACTTCGGCGTCCCGAATATTGCATTATATGCATCAACTCCGAATCACGTCTTTGGTCAATAGTTGGGTTGCCCAGCTCTTGTGATTACTACCTTACGTACCGCTTGTTCATCTAGGGTAGCAAAGGGAGAACTACTGGGATTGTGTTTCTGGTTCGTCCGGTCAAACACCTCGGTAGAGAAAGCCAAAAACTGATTGTCATGATACGGCAAGAGTTGGTCGGCCATTCGATGACTTGTTATAAATCTCTTGCAATTTTTCTATATTACACGAAGGAATGGCCTTCATCCAGTCATGCGCCAAAGGCATCCCAGTTCGGATAGCCGCATACGCACCAGGGGCTAGTACTTAGTCCAACCGTCAAACTTCTATGGCTAAGCGAAAGTGATAAAGCCGCATAGTCCGATTGCCTAGTTCACTGCGCAGACACCTCCTTTACGGACCAAGACGTTGGGTCAAGTGTGATCGTGCGCCATTCCGAACAGCCCCGTAGCATCTACGTGGGGGCTGAAGCCGACGACTGGCAAACTCTCAGAATTAAAAACAGGCCACACAGGAGGAAAATAATTTCATATAAAAGCATACATATATTACATGCGTTGATTCATAACACAAAGTCTAGATAAACATATTACATTCACTCAAATATGACATCCTTTGAGCATTGGCCCTCCACTATTCTGGCACCCTCCAGGACGTCGTCAAAATACCGCTCTGGCTTTGCAGTGGTCCTTGACTTCGGGTGGGCCCTCGGTCACCACGACGGCGGCCTTCATTTTCGCCCAGTGCATCTTGACACGTGCAATGGCCATCCGTGCACCCTCTAGGCACGCCGAGCGCTTTACAGCTTCAACTCGAGGCAGTGCATCGGTGAGTCGCTTCACCAGGCTAAAGTAGCTGCTAGGAATGCGTTCAGTTGGCCATAGCCGGACTATGACGTCCTTCATGGCCAAGCTGGACATCCTATGCAGCTCCGCCAGTTGCATCATCTGGTTGTTCAATAGCGCCGGACGCACCGGCGCCAGGAACTGTGACCAGAAGAGCTTCTCCGTTGTGTCCCCCTCCTGGGCCTGGAAGAACTGCGCGACATCGGCAGCACTCTTTGGAAGATCCGCAAAGGCCTCTGGAGAACTCCACAGTCAAGTGAGCAAGGCATATCTTTGACCTCCAAATAAACTCTACAGAAGAAAGGGCTTACCAGCCGTTATCTGTTCAGCCTGCCGGATCTCCTCTCGAGCAGCCCGGAGCTCGATCGGCGCCTCATTGGCCTCTTGGAGGGCCTTGGCAAGATCGGCCGCTTGGGCCATATTCTTCTCCTCCAAGGCCTCGCACTTGCCAATGGCGTCCTTCAGCTCTTACCCTACCTCGGCCACCCTCTCCTCGTGCTGGAGGCGGGCGACCTGTTTGGTCTTTAAATCCGCAGCCGCTTTATCAGCGGCCGATTTTCTTGCCTTCACCTGCTCCTTGGCTTGGGCAAGGGCGCTCTTGAGGGTTTCGACCTCAGTCGCGCTACCTGCACTCATAAATACAATAATATATAAGTTACACTCTGAGTTTGCCACCTAAGATGTACAATCAAACTCTTTTAAAGTACACACATGCCTTGCGCCTCATCGAACCACTGGTTAATGCGGTCAATTTCATCATCAGACAGCTTCAGTTTCCGACTGAGTTTGGAAACCTCAGCGGCCTGCGCAGTTGCCGCCAACAGGCAAGCCTGTTAAAAAATAAAAAAGTACGTCACCACTTCCGAATACAATGTGATCCCTTGTTCGGCCTTTTTCAAAACCGAACAGTCTCAGGGGCTACTATCTATACACAGGTATATTTCCTTCATATCAAAAGCGTCTAAGAGTACTACGTCGCATACCTCGAAGCCTATCAACAGGCTGGTGAAGGCTTCTTTCAGCCCGCTCTTTGCATACTGATCATTCTCAACCACCGCACCCATAAGGGTGCGGTGCTCCTCCATGAAGGCAGCACGTCGGTGTGCTTCCACCAAGGCATTCGGCGCCTCCGGATTAGTGGAGGACGCCATCGGAGCTGATGCTCCCCCATCCTTCAAAGGGGGCCGCTCGCCCAATTCCGGAGCCTATGGGACTCCTGAATGATTTCCGGCTGGGGGGAGACTGGACAGGGTCCCCGCCGTCGGTCGCCATGGGGGCCGCACCGCCCATGTCTTCGGAAGCTGAGGTATTACCCTCGGGTGCCATCTTGGAGGCTTCGCCCACCCCTCCGTGACCTAGAGAGTTCCTTCGGGACAACAGCTCGGTGTCATCCGTGATGACTGGTGCAGTGGCTCGCGGAGGCGTCTTGCTCTCTGCCATCTCTGGTGGCAGGGAATTTCCATCATATAGGGAAGGATGGGGGAGGTCGCGAGCAGGGCTGAAATACACACAACATAATATGATATGTAAAAAACATAAATGACTAAATACTTGTAGTGTATCTTTTGATAAGTACGATGTGGCTTGGGGCTTCGCCCTAGAAGGCCTCTAGGGGATAGGTTCGGAGTCTGATTCTGAACCATCCAAGAGGGTTATCTTCTCCCTCTTGGACACCCCCTCCTCTGGGTCTATGGAGGCTACCCTTTTCTTTTTCCTCCCTTTAAGAGGGGAGTCGCTTTCCGGCTCCTCCTCCTCTTCGTCTTCATCTCCCTCGTGGGAGGAGGGGACTTCAGTCTCCCCAGACACAGCATCCGGAGTACCCTTATGACGGAGGCCGCTCTTGGCCTCCTTGCTCTTCTTCTTGGCCTTCTTCTCCGGCGCCTGATAGGGCGCCAGAACTAGCATCTTCGTAAGCTGGGGTGTGGCCAGATCTTGAGGCAGCGATGTCGGGCAATTGATCCGCTCCGCCTTCTCTATCGAGCCCTGTGAGAGGAAAGGAAAACTCATTGCGCCTAAAGGTTTATGGACCAAAGGTATATTCGGGAATAACACACTTACCGGAGTGGTCGGATTCTCGCTATCAAGGCCGATGTCTTCGGTCTTCTTCGGCCACGTTTTCTGGGTCTTAAAAAGCAGCTTCCAGATTTCTTCGTGCGTTGTGACAAAGAAGTGTTGCAGGGTCCGCGGACCTTCCATATTGAACTCCCACATGTGCAGGGGCCGGAGTTGGCAGGGGAGGATCCGGCAGAAGAGCATGACCTAGATCACATTAGGAAGACTGGTGTTCTTGCTTATCATGTTCTTTTGCAGCGTCATCACTTCCGCGGTCGATCCCCAGTACAGACCCTTGTTGGTCCACGACGTGAGCTGCATAGGGGGTCTGGATCTGAACTCAGGAGTGGCCGCCCACCTGGCGTCACGGGGTTCGATGATGTAGAACCACTCCTGCTGCCACACCTTGACGGTCTCCACAAAGGCTCCTTTAGGCCAAGTAGTGTTGGGGAGCTTGCTCACCATGGCGCTGCCGCAGTCCGCATGTTGCCCATCGACCACCTTCGGCTTAACATTGAAGACCTTTAGCCATAGGCCGAAGTGTGGGCGGATGTGGAGTAGCGCCTCGCACACGGCGATAAACGCTGAGATGTGGAGGAAGGAATTTGGGGCTAGATCATGGAAATCTAGCCCGTAGTAGAACATGAGGCTACGGACAAAGGGGTGGAGGGGAAACCCTAGTCCGCGGAGGAAGTGAGGGATGAACACAACCCTTTCACCGAGATCCAGGGTGGGGATAACTTGATCCTTGGCAGGGAGCCTATGTGCGTTGTCCACAAACAGATATCTCGCCTGCCGGAGGTCCTTGACATCCTTCTCCGTGATGGAGGAGGCCTCCCACTTGCCCTTCGAGCTAGATCCACACATGGCTGGAGAGGTTCGTGGCGGTAGCGCCTCGCACATGGTTGAAGCTTGGGTAAAAACACCGGATGTCTCAAATGATCTCTGAAATCAAACTTCTATGATTTGCATAGACCGCCACTGACTATATCTATGAATATTATACAGGTCCAAGGAGCAATAATCTGAATCAAGATGTACTGGTAAACCTCAAAGTTGTATACATGCTGGTTGAATAGCTATGTATTAGAACTCAGCGCACATTAGCCACCATTTCTCCAACAAACCAAGGACCCAACCTGCTAAGTGATGTGTTGAAGAAATTGTCAATCTTGCCTACCAGAATTCGCCCTATAGTGAGTCGTATTACAATTCACTGGCCGTCGTTTTACAACGTCGTGACTGGGAAAACCCTGGCGTTACCCAACTTAATCGCCTTGCAGCACATCCCCCTTAAAGGAAGATGGAACTCCTTTTGATTAGAAAGACTTCGCCGCCTGTGTTAAAGAGATTCGTCCTCATGCGACAGTAATTGCTGAAGAAAGCAATCTCTCCAAATATCAGCTGGCTTACGATGCAGAAAACCAGAAAATGTCTACACCAGCATATAAATTGATGGATCTGATTCCTCCAATACGTAAGCACACCTTCGCCCCTGAAATTGACCCGTCCACTCTTATTGATGACGAAGCTGAATTCCATGCCTTATGTGGCATTGATTGTTCAACACAAAACTTCCAAACGGCGGAAGAGGACGAAGAACCGGCATGGGATGATCCAAAGCCCGCAAGTCAGCAAGGCCAGGAAGAATGAACCGCCGGGCGATTTACGTACTTGATCCCTTTAAAAACACTTGATGCTATTCGGCTCACGGAGCCATGTAATAGGGTAGTAAAAACTTTAATCCGTCGTGCCATCGTGCACAATACTACTGATCCGCCCGTTTTGCAAAAATATCACTTTATGCTTATGATAGTCTTGATTTATGCAGACCTATTCATTATCCTGCACACAAAGAGATCACAAGTGTCCTGACGGCTTACCGCTGGGCAGGTCATGATACCCAATTGAAACCACTGGGGACAGATAGTCAATGACCAGGGCCGGTCTACTCACAATGTTTGACTTAATTGTTAAATAAACAATCATACATGTGGTGTATGTTAAAACTGCCGGCTTATCAGCTCGACGCAGCTAAAGTTTTTAGAGCCATGACTCTAAAGCATGAGATAGTTATCTTCTGGCGACGTAGAGCCTACCATCCTGGGGGGTTATAAAAACCCAAAAGATGCTTCAAATATGAGCCATACGTAGGGCAGCTTGGCCCGATATATAAAACCCAGATGGCAAAAAAGATATTAGATAAATAAAAACCAAAAATCAAAAAATTTGAGGCTTTTATAGGCCGCCAAGCCAAAATATCTTCTTCGATGAAACTAGCCTGAGCCACTGGAAGGTACATGCTTTCCGTGAGCCAACACTCACAGTACCCAATCGACATTTGAACCCAGATAAAGTCAGGTCTTGTTTATAGACTTATCAGGAGTACGCGGGGTCAGAGTCGCAGAATGCATCACGGGCCGATTTATCCAAGTTTCAAGGAAGGCGGCTTATGAAGCCTGGATCTATCCTGACTATCTGTAAGACGTGCTCTTGCATGACAAACCGCTGTTTGAACCTTAACGAGCTTAAAATCTTTGGTCAAATACGCCGTAAAATATTGATCGTTAAGAGTTCGGCGGGTTAATTTGGATTACCCAATGGAGTTCAACCAAGTGGCTACAGGTAGGATGACCCGGAAAAGTTATGTCCTCTTTGGTCGAATATGCCTATGTTTGGACAAGATAACCTGGTCAAGAGGGTAGTAACGCTATGTTCTCTTTGGTCAAATACGCCTATATTTGAACAGGAAGCCCCCAAGTAACATACTTACGAATCGTGCTCATCGGGGACCTATGTTTGAGTTGTGTTGTGCATCCAACTCTCTTTGGTCCCTGAAATTTGGGCGTCAAGCCTCTTAAGCGAACATATAAGATGATGATAAAGACTCAACTTCGAGGAAGTGAAACTACAGAGGCCCTGAATTCTCAGGGATGCCGGCTTTATTATATTGTTTATAATATATACATCATCAAACTATGTACATCATGGCAGCCGGTGGCTCAAGTATAGTATGGCCGAAGATGAGCAATATTCCACGGCCGACGGGTCCCCTCCTCCGACTTACGTGAGTCCTTGTGATCTCGAACGTCAATAAGATAGTATGACCCATTATGAAGATTCTTGGTGACCACGAAAGGTCCTTCCCAAGGCAGTGATAACTTGTGCATATCTGTCTGATCCTGGATGAGCCGGAGCACTAAATCGCCTTCTTGAAAGGTTCTGGTTTTGACCCGGTGACTATGATAATGACGTAGATCTTGTTGTTAAATCGCTGAACGAGCCGCCGTGAGATCATGCTCCTCATCTAACAGGTCAAGTTCATCTTGACGGGCCTTTTCGCTATCCGCTTCAACGTAAGCCGCCGCCCGGGGTGAATCGTGACGGATGTCACTAGGGAGAACCGCCTCTGCTCCGTAAACCATGAAGAAAGGTGTGTAACCCATAGATCTGTTGGGGGTATTATTGATACTCCATAACACTGAGGGTAACTCCTCCACCCAACAACTCGATGTCCTTTGCAAAGGAACCATAAGCCGGGGCTTGATGCCTCGTAGAATCTCTTGATTAGCTCGTTCCGCTTGACCATTGGACTGAGGGTGAGCAACGGAGGAAACATCAAGCCGAATATGCTCTCGTTGACAAAATTATTTCATAGCGCCTTTAGAGAGATCAGTGCCATTATCTTTTATAATGCAATGTGGAAAGCCAAAGCAGAAGATCACCTTCTTAATGAATTGAACCGCCGTTGCTGCATCACACTTACTAACCGACTCTGCTTCAACCCACTTAGTAAACTTGTCAACTGCTACCAAAAGGTGGGTCTTTTTATCCTTGGACCTCTTGAAATGCACAACCATGTCAAGCCACCAAGTCGCAAACGGCCAAGTAATTGGAATCATCCTCAATTCTTGAGCCGGCACATGAGCTTGTCGTGAAAACTTCTGACAACCGTCACATTTGCTGACTAAATCCTCAGCATCAGCATGAGCCGTCAACCAATAGAACCCATGACGAAAAGCCTTGGCTACAAGAGATTTAGAGCCGGCATGATGACCACAGTCTCCTTCATGAATCTTCCGCAAAATCTCACAGCCTTCTTCAGGAGAGACGCAACGCTAAAACGCCCTTGTGACACTGCGATGGTGCAATTCCTCATTGACAATTAACATTGACTTAGACTGCCAGGTTATCTATCTAGCCAAGATCTCATCCTCCCGCAACTCGCCCCGGGTCATGTAAGCCAAATACCGAACCGTCCAATCAGGAATGGCATGAAGAGCCGCCACCAATTGTACCTTCGGGTTAGGGATAGCAAGATCCTACTCTGTAGACAGTTTAATAGAAGGGTTAAGCAGAATATCCAGGAACGTGTTAGGTGGCACCGGCTTACGCTGAGACCCTAACCGGCTTAAAGTATCAACCGCCTCATTTTTCCTGCGATCAATATGTTCAAATTGATAACCCTTGAAATGACCTACAATAGCATCAACCTCTCGGCGATAGGCTGCCATGAGTGGATCCTTAGAATCCCTGGTGCCAGAAACTTGTTGTGCTACTAGATCTGAATCGCTGAAGCACCTTACCCAGCTTAAGTTCATCTCTTTTGCCATCTGAAGACCGTGGAGCAAGGCCTCATACTCAGCTACATTGTTAGTGCAAGGGAGCATTAACCGGAGAACATAAGAAAACTTGTCACCTCGTGGGGAAGTCAAGACAACTCCAGCCCCCGAGCCTTCCAACTGCATGTACCCATCAAAGTGAATAGTCTGGTATGTATTGTCCGGCTTTTCCTCAGGTGTCTGCAACTATGTCCAATCATTGATAAAGTCCATGAGTGCTTGTGACTTGATGGCCGTACGAGGCACATATTTCAAACCATGGGGCCCAACCTCGATGGCCCACTTGGCAATCCAGCCCGTGGCTTCTCTATTTTGGATGATGTCCCCCAAAGGAGCAGAGCTAACCACAGTAATGGGGTGACCCAGGAAATATTGCTTAAGCTTCTGGCTTGCCATGAAGACCCCATACATAAGCTTCTAACAGTGTGGATACCTCTGTTTGGACTCATTAAGCACCTCACTGATGTAGTAAACCGGCCGTTGAACTGGGTATTCCTTGTCTGCCTCTTTCCTTTCCACCACAATAGCTACACTAACAGCTCGGCTATTAGCCGCCACATATATCAACGCTTGATTAGCAGCATCACTCCAAACAAAATGATATGCCTTCTTCATCATCTGATAAAGAGGAATAGCCTTCTCACCTAACTGGCTTATGAACCGGCTTAGGGCCGCAATACGACCCGCCAGACGCTGAACATCATTAACACACGCCGGCTTAGCCAACGAAGTAATGGCTTTGGTTTCGCCGGGTTAACTTCAATGCCTCTATTAGAAACCAGAAAGCCCAAGAGCTTGCTTGCTGGTACACCAAAAACACACTTGGCCGGGTTAAGCATCATCTTGTAAACCCGGAGATTGTCAAATGTCTCTTTCAAATCATTAATCAAGGTCTCCTTCCTCCTGGATTTCACCACAATGTCATCTACATAAGCATGAACATTATGCCCAATCTAATTATGAAGGCAATTTTGCACACACCGCTGGTAAGTCGCATGGGCACTCTTGAGCCCAAAAGGCATAGACACATAGCAGAAGGATCCAAACGGAGTAATAAAAGTTGTCTTCTCCTGGTCCTTGGTTGCCATCTTGATCTGATGATATCCGGAATACGCATCCAAAAAACTCAAATGCTCACAACCCGCCGTAGCATCAATGATTTGATCAATATGAGGAAGAGTGAACGGATCAGCCGGACAAGCCTTGTTTAAGTCCGTGTAATCCACACACATTCGCCAAGTGCCATTCTTCTTAAGCACCAACACCGGGTTAGCCAACCACTCAGGATGAAAAACTTCAATGATAAACCTGGCTGCTAAGAGCCGGGCCACCTCTTCACCAATGGCCTTCCGTCTCTCCTTGTTAAAATGACAAAGGAATTGCTTGACCGGCTTAAATTTCGGATCAATATTAAGGGTGTGCTCAGCGAGTTCTCTCGGTACACCCGGCATATGTGAAGGCTTCCATGCAATGATGTCCCGGTTCTCACGGATGAACTCGATGAGCGCGCTTTCCTATTTCGGATCCAGATTGGCATTGATGTTGAACTGCTTACATGAATCACCAAGAACAAAGTCAACCAACTTAGTGTCATCTGTCGATTTAAACTTTAACAAAGGATCATGCTCCATGGTTCTCTTCTTTAAGGACGTCATGTCCTTCGGGTCAACATTATCTTTGTAAAAATTTAGCTCCTCTGTTGCATAAACTGATTCAGCATATTCAGCATCACCCTCTCCACAATCCAAAGCCACCTTGCGACTCCAATGCACTGTGATGGTGCCCTTGTAACCCGACACTTTAACCTGCAAACAAACATAACAAGGCCTTGCCATGAACTTAGCATAAGCCGCCCGCCCGAACAGAGCATGATAAGGGCTCTTGATCTTGACTACTCCGAAGGTTAGAGTCTCGGACCTGGAATCATGCTCATCTCCAAAAGCAACTTCCAAAGATATCTTACCCACTGGATATGCTAACTTACCAGGCACCACTCCGTGAAAAACGGTGTTCGACGGCTTAAGATTTTTGTCAGTTAGCCCCATGCGATGGAAGGTTTCATAATAAAGTATATTAATGATGCTGCCTCCATCCATGAGTACCTTAGTAAATTTATAATCCCCAACTTGAGGTGCCACCACCAGGGCCAGGTGACCCGGATTATCAACCTGGGACAGATGATCCTCACGACTCCAAACAATAGGCTGCTCTGACCACCGTAAATAATGCGGCACCACCGGCTCAACCACATTCACTGCCCTCTTGTGAAGCATCTGATCCCGCTTACACAGGCTGGTTGTCAAAACATGGTACTGTCCACTATTCAATTGCTTCGGGTTGCTCTGATAATCAGACTGTTGTTGTTGCTGATTTCCCTGATTATTCTGCTGGTTGTAACCACCTTGATTGCCTTGGCCGTGAAACCCAGAATTTGAGCCGCTGCCTCCATGACCCGTACCATGAGATCCGGATCTTGAACCACCGTTTGGGCCACGGTTGTGTTGGACAGACTCCCTGAAGTATCTCATGATACTGCAATCCTTCCACATGTGGGTAGCTGGCCTCTCCTCTATTCCGTGCTTCGGACATGGCTGATTCAATATTGCTTCAACGTCAAATTTTGTACCTTGAGTCGACTTCCCCTTACGACGCTGGTTATAACTCTGCGCACCGGTGTTAGCCACAAAATCATCAGCCTTGCACTTACCATTACCGCCATGATTGGTTGGGTTGTACTGTTGTCCCTTCATGCCGCTACTCTTCTTTCCCTTTCCCGATCTTTCATCCTCAGAGTCGGGGTCCTTGGTACCATCGGAGTCGGCATACTTGACAAGAGCTGCCATAAACTCCCCCATGTCATTGCAATGACGCTTAAGCCGCCCAAGTTTCTATTTAAGTGGAATGAAATGGCAAATTTTCTCCCACATTAGAACTGCTGAACCGACGTTGATGTTATCTGAAGAATGTATGATAGTCGAGACCTGGCGCACCCAGCTGGTTGTTGACTCGCCCTCGGCTTGAACACAAGAGACCAAATCCACAATCGACATAGGCTGCTTGCATGTATCTTTGAAATTTTGGATAAACCGGGCGTTCAGCTCTGCCCATGACCCGATGGAGTTTGCCGGCAGCCCCTTCAACCAGGTACGAGCCGTCCCCTCCAGCATCATGGTGAAGTACTTAGCGTATGCAGCCTCACTAACATACAGCATCTCCGTAGCCATCTCATAACTCTCCACCCAAGCCTCAGGGGGCTGATCTACCGTGTAATTAGGTACCTTACGAGGGCCTTTGAAGTCCTTGGGCAGACGCTCGCTTCGTAGAGCCGCCGTCAGACACGGCACATCGAAAGCTCTAGAAGTCACACCTGCCTCAATTGAAGTTGTAGGGTAAACCGGCGCGTGCTGATGAGCCGCCAGCTCGGCCTCCCGACGTGCTCTGCCCTGGTCCACCAAGTCCTGTGCATTAGCACCATTGTGCGCTGGGTCATGTCCATGAGGTTGTTTACGGCGCTGCTTCGTACTCAAGACTGCTGGCGAGTCAATGTGTCTATTGTAGCTCCGTCTTGGACAAGGGGTCGCATGAATCCGATCACGACTATAAGAATAAGCCTGTTGCTGCACCAAAGCTATTTGAAGAAGCTCCCTGGCCCTTCGGGTTTCAACCGCCGTTGGAGTCTCACCCTCGACTGGCAAAGCCACCAATCGCGTAGCTGCAGCAATCATATTATCTAAAGGGGTGGAGTAATGACCCGACGGCATCACCACGCGCTGGGGCAGGGTGTTATTCATCTGCGGAGAACCTATCACGCGCGACTGAACCGACATTCCACCTCCTGGCGCTTCAGTCATCCGGTTTATGATTGGCGGGCTACTGCCCCCCGCCCCGGGTGTGTTGAAGAGGTCCCTCGACTCATAAACCGAGGGCAGACGACTCTGGTGCTTTCTCCTCAAGACTTCAGGTGAAGTGTTCTGATCCACCATAAGCCGGTATGGATCTGCTTGAATCCGCTGTGCTTGGGCTTTCAAAACGGCATGCTCTGCAGCCATCCTAGTGTTTTCCGCTGCCAAGTCTGCTTTAGCTTGTGCTATCTCACCATGCAATTTAGCCACTTCTACTTCTGCTGCTCTTGGTTGTCTGGGGTCACATCAACCTCCATCAGAGTTGCCAAAGCTTCCAATAGATTTGTCAAAACCTGAGTCTGCGGGCGACCTGACCCGCCAGCGCCTGTCGCTGTCATCGCCGCCGCACCGGACGTCATAGCCACGGCGGCTGTCGAGCTGAGAACCGTCTGGGTGCCCGCCATGAAGATCGCCACCCTGTTCGGCAGTTCATGGGGGTCCGGTATACTGTCGCCATCGGAACAGCCCCCAAGCTGTCTGTCCTGCAGTTGATACATTGAGTTGGTTTCGCCTGTGGACGACTCATCATCAGAATAGATGGCCATCTCACCGCAAGACACAGAACCTTCTAATTCATCCCCATGGATGAACCCAACGAAGGCATGCTTCACTGCGAGTTGAACTCGGGCGGGTCGTCCGCACTCCGTCTCGATGATGTCGATGCAAATATCTAGTTCAGGGCCCGGTTCGCCGATCTTGCCGATGAAGACGTGGATTCTGCCGAAGGGGGCCCGGTATCCGTACTCAATTGAGCTGGCCTCGGGGCCCCAGCCTGCATCATCAATGTAGAGCTTGCCGTGACGACTCTTAGTCATCCGGCCCACAACATATCCCTTGATCCCTTCGAAGTTGCCCTTCAAGAACTCAAAACCACTGTGCGCAGGCCCCACGGTGGGCTCCAACTGTTGTGGAGTTGTCACGGAAGATGTCCTAGTGAAAGGACTTAGTTGTGGAGCCATGGCGACGAGGTTAGCTTAAAGGGGTTAAACGAAACAAAGGACACGAGGAGTTTATACTGGTTCGGCCCCTTGCGGTGAAGGTAAAGGCCTAATCCAGTTTGAGGTGGTATTGCTAGGGTTTCGATTACCAGGGAGCGAATACGCTTGCCTAGCTTTCGATCTATTCTTTCTTTCCCTAAGCCGCTGCCGGGTCGTCCCTTTATATACACGGGTTGACCCCCTGCGGCCTACAGAGTCCCGGCTGGCTCATATATACGTGTCCGGCTCGGTGACTTATCTGGCATGCCTTATAATACAAGTTACATATACATGGCAGTTTAGACTTACGGGAACTACAAAAAACATACACTTCTGTGATGATACATGTTTGTCACAGTAGGTCGCATTTTTTTTCATGCATGTACAACCATGACAAATTTATGACAGAATCAAGATAGTCATACATGTGCTGTCGTAGAAGTGGTCCATGACATTAGAAGTGGTCCATGACGATAAATCGCGCGTCACAGAAGTGCTTTCGTCAAGGGTGACCAACACGTGGCATCCACCATAACGGAACGCCGTTAAGCTATCGGGTCGGGTTTTGGATCCGATAACCCGTTAACAGCCCCGACCAATGGGGATTTTCCACGTGTAAAATCATCATTGGCTAGAGGAAACACGTGTCGGCTCATCATTGGGACAAATGTCATACACTCACTGGACAGAAGGCGCCTATGATACGTCGACACGTGGCACAGCCCAACAGTGGCCCATTCCTGTGAAAAGGTCGGCCCGTTTGACTTGGTCAAAAGCTGGCGGGCCGGCCCATGGAAAGCCTATTAACGGCCTGTTCGCATATAGCCCATTTACGACCCACTAACCCAAGGCCCGTTACGCCCTATCCGAATTAGGACCAGTAGCGTCATTTGGGCCATCCAATATGATTCCAGCCCGTTTTCACTTCTGGCCCATGTATAGCCCATGTCGTCTTTCGGCCCATATGAGGCCCTTTGTAACTCTTGGCCCATTAGCGGCCTGTGGTGAAACTGGCCCATAATGAACAGTGTATTACTTTACACCCATTAACGGCCCGTGGTGAAACTAGCCCATAATGAATAGTGTATCACTTTATACCCATTAACGGCCCGTTATTCCGTTGGGCCATTTCTAGCCCAAGTTAACTTTCGGTCTTCTGAGGGCCCATTTATTCTTGGACTCATTTGGAGCATTCGGTTACTTACCCGCCATTACAGTCACTGTCATTTTACATCACTGTCATTTTCTGCTTGTGGGCAAAATTCAGCCCGCCATTACAGTCGGCCCGTTTGTGGATCGTTAGTCTGTTGGGCCATTTTCATAGCATCACCAAATACGGCCTATTAACGGCCCGTTATGGCCAGCCCGTAAAACGTATGATTTCCATTAAAGGCCTGTCTACGGCCCATTAAAGGCCCGTACAAGACCCATAAATGAGTCGGCGGCGCCTGGATCCTACGAGATGTAGAAGGCCCGTGGATCCTACGAGACGTACAAGGCCCATGGATCCTACGAGACGTACAAGGCCCATGGATCCTACGAGACGTAGAAGGCCCATGGATCCTACGAGACGTAGAAGGACGATGGATCCGACGGCCCGTGAAGGGCCATGGTCGGGCGAGTTGGCCCCCGTTTGAACGATATAGCATATTCAAAGAATTGCCCTACTCAATACTATCACCTCTAAAAATCATACACTATACAACAAAGAGATCAAGGCATAGAAAGGTAGAATAATCCTACACTATACAATAAAGAAATTATAGCCGATTATACCCACTAGGCATCATGGTTCGACATAGGTGATAATAAAGGATACACAAATAGAAAATTACATACACTGGGCAAATACAGCTCATACATCATGGACGCGCATCAACTTAACTCCATTTGAACTATAATCTCTTTAGAAAATAGGATTGGCCGGATTCAGATAGCACAAATTTCAGTCTGCAAAATCTCCAATTCCTTCATGGTTACCTCAGTGTCTTGTTTCAACTTTTTGACTCCTACATCTAATACCTGCATGTACAGTCTCAACTTGTTGATTATACGTTGACAATCATGTACACGTTGTCTTGCCACCTCTAGTTGATGCTCGAGAACATCAACACATTCCAATTCCAATCCATAATCATTCGGTAACGGCCATGCCGCACTGCTCGCAGATCTTTGTGTTGATGTCACTTCATCCTGAAATGTTTCTATAAGTACACATGACTAGGGCAAAAATATAGTTACAACAGTGAAGCGAACAAGACACTATTTTGTACTACATGGCAAAACAGGACTAACAATAATGTTACACGTCACTTTCAAAAAAAATGTTACTCGTCATGAAGCATAAGCAGGTGATATTTTAAAAATTATAAAAAAGATAGTCTGTGCAGCCTACATATAGAAATCCCTCTTAGCTCACCAGAGGAGCATGATGTTGGGGCCCAATCGAAAACACAGACAAGTTACAAATTTAGACAGCATGTTGCGTATAAGTAAGCAAACAGTTGGCCATTCTGTGCCTCAATTAAAATCTTAGGGAGCATAATGAACAGCAGAGGGTTTCATACAAACATACTACAGCAGGCAAAACTATGCAATCATTAGCGTAGTATAAACTAGATTGTGAGCCTCATGCAATAATAGTTGGTTAATAGACTTCAAAGCTTCAGGCACACTTCGGCAGAGTAATTAAATGGTAAGGTCTTTAATTATGTCAACTAATAGTGATAGAAGTACCGAACATCAGGCATGATTATTTGGGCATCTCATTAACTGAGGACAAATAAAGCAATTGAAAAGAGAAAATTAACTATGCCTGAAACAAACAAGGAATTGAACTGTTGAGTTGCATACAGTGACTTACCTTAGCAGGATGAAGAGGCTCAGTGCAGCTCCTACTTCTCTTGCAAGGCTCCTTCCTAACATCTTGTACTTGGAAATCCTCAATCTTATCTTCATTGCACCCCCTCTGCAAGGTGACACAAACTAGTTACTCGTCTCCTTGGAAGATAAATGTGCATACTTTCCAGTCTGTGAACACAAAAGGATGAGATTATAACAAAACAACACCACATAATGAAACATGCCACATCTCTTGCACTTGCACACAATGAAATGAGCATTTACTATGTCTACACTATGTAAAAACTAGGCATACCTTTGAACTGGATCTCCAGGTACTCGTGGACATCCTACTGTAGTGTACAGCCAAACCTTTATGTCACCTATGAGTTAGACAAGGCCCCACTATAGCAGCCCTTAGTGTTTAAATCGTTGAAAAAGCTCTGTTAGAGTGTTAGGTCAAGAACAGCAAGTAATCAAAGCAAACAGTCCTAGTATGGCTGGCTGATGCATACAAGCAATTGAACAGATGCGTGAGCAAATCTTACATATCAAGAAAAGAAGCAAAGAAGGAGGCTTAAATACCATCACTTGACTGACCAGATTTAAGGGGCATTTTAACATCATGTGCAACGTATGAACTAACATAAACATTGCATATTCCATATTCTACAATGGAATGCACATGTATTAGGTTATGCCATGTATGATGATGCCTAAATGTACAGATAGCAGGCAGGAGTGATTCATCATTGCACGCACAATTGAATTGCAGGTTAAGGGCCAGTTCGATTCCGCCTTTTTAGGGCATATTGTCAAAATAAGCCATAAAAGATGTAAAGAAGTCATTTTTGAGTTATGGGCTTGGACTTAACTAATTTTTCTTTGGAGGGGGGTGTTTCGGGTAGAACCTCACTAAAAATTGAAGGGAAGGGGAATAGTGGAATGACTCTATTGTCTGCCTATATTACACTCAAAATGCAACTGTTGACGCCCGTGTCACACCTGACCCTCAAGTAAAAACAAACATGCAAGCATTCATTGCCTGCCCGCTTGCATCTCCTCTCCCCTTTCCCTCTACCTCCATCCCCTGCCTGCAGCACTAGGGTTCCTCCAGTGAGTCGTCCCCACTGGTCCCATCTGGCCTGGTCCTTGACGATGCTATGTCCAGCTAGGCTACATGGCCGGCGGGTAGGGGCAAATCTCCCTAGCTGCTCCTCCCTCTGGCGCCGCCCCTCATTCTCATGGTATCCAGCAGCTGCTCCACTGTGGTTCGTCCAACGCACTACTCCGGCGGGCGCTGCACAACTACGGTTGATGCCACACTGCAGCAGAAGGCACCTTATTCTCCCTCCCCTCCTCCCAGGCCATGGCCTTGAGGTGCTGTTGAAGGATGAGCTCATCCAACAAGGTGAGGATCTCCTCTGATTTTTTGCCAAATTTTCATTCTGATCCACTATACAATGAATTGCTATGAGCTACTTCTTCTGCTGCTATATGATGCATTGCTATGAGCTGCTCCTGCTGCTGCTAGATGATGAATTGCTATGAGCTGTTTCTGCTGTATGATGAGTTGCTATGAGCTGCTGCTGCTATATGATGAATTGCTATGAGCTATTGCTGCTGCTATATGATGAGTTGCTACAAGCTGCTCCTGCTGCTGCTATATGATGAATTGCTATGAGCTGCTCCTGTTGCTGCTATATGATGAATTTCTATGAGCTGCTCCTGCTGCTGCTATATGATGAATTGCTATGAGCTGCTGCTGTTATATGATGAATTGCAGACTGCTGCTGCTGTATGATGAGTTGCTATGAGCTGCTGCTGCTATATGATGCTTTCAGGTGGTGCTGCTATACGATAATAACCAGCCACTTGGACCATCGAATTTCAATAAATAATTGTTCTTCATTTAAATGTGGGTCATGCGTTCTTCGTTTAAATTAGGCAATGGGATCTCTATGGAAAACATTGACCAAAGTAGATTGTGCCAAGTAGATGGTATCTTTGTATTTGCATTTTGAGCAAATAGTGATGGTCTATTTTCCTATCATATTAATTACTGCACTGGGCTCAATTTGTGATGTTTGCAAGTCAAATTAATTTCCATATGTGCAGCAAAATGAAAAAAAATAATGCAATCTAGACTTTCCACTGATCATACCAAAGATAAGCTGAAATCGCAATGAAAAGAACTGGTTGGCTTATTACATGGAGCTTATATTCACAGGTGCTTATTTTTCTTAGGATAACTCGTAATAACTGTCCCTAAGAAACTTGGCTAATAGAACTGGCATACAAATAACATGTCATGATGATTGCAATGGAGGAGTGACGTACCATAGCACACTGTATAGGCTCACCGCTGCCTCTCCTTTTTTGCGATGTTCCATGAAATTGCCACATACATCTTGTACTTTTTCATTGTGTAACCCTATCTGCAAGTTGACACGGCTAATTTCAGACATCTCTACATGATACTACATTGCATATCCCTTGCGCATATTTAAACCACCAATTAACGATTGTGTATGTACCATAAACTAGCCATGACTCTGCATGCTAGACTAGCAGGCACTCTAAGGGAGCCTAATGTAGTGCACTGGAATTCCTACATGCCACCTACGATTTTGTGTAATGTACTGCCCCTGTTCCTAAATATATGTCTTTGTAGAGATTCCAGTATGGACCACATACAGATGTATATAGATGCATTTTTGAGTGTAGATTCACTCATTTTGATCCGTATGTAGCCTATAGTGGAATCTCTAGAAAGACTTATATTTAGGAACAGAGGTACGAGGTAGTATCATGTATGACATCTACATATCTAATTTAGCAGCTAGTAGTAGAAATCATTGTCTGCACAAAGGGACTACTGGTTAAAAATCCTAACAAAGCACGCTGGCAGGCACAGAACAATACATGAGAGAGAGACGTGCTTACAAGATCATAGCAATGCCTCAGTCCAGGCTCTTGGTTGGCCAAGCTGTTAGATCCAGAAGAAACATCGTCCTTGTAGTTTTTGCCAGCTGCATAACAGGTAATAGTGATCGGTTAGTATATTTGAAGTACATCGGGCAGGTGATGCTGGACGGGTTTAAAGGTGACAAGTACCTAGGCCATGGCGGGTGCTTGGCATCTCTCCAGACGGTGGGAATCAGGTTAGAAATGTCGAAGGTGATGACGCTGCGCTGGCTGTCGGGGTCCGGTAAGGAGATCTAGAACCGTCTAGTAGGGTGTTTGTGGAGCGGCTCCGGCAGGGTGGACTACGGTGTGGGCGAAGCGGATCTGTGGCCGTGGACGAGGGCGTAGGTGAATCTGCTCTAGTGGTTGGGTTAAGGATGGTGTCGATGACACGGATCTGCGGCTGTGGACGGGGCGTCAGAAGCTGCTCTGGTGGTTGGGTTAAGGATGGTGTCGACGATGCGGATCTGCGGCCGTGGATGGGGCGTCAGAACCTACTCCGGTGGTTGGGTTAAGGGTGGTGTCGATGATGCGGATCTGCGGCCGTGGACGAGGCGTCAGAAGCTGCTCAGGTAGGTTGGATGAGGGTGCGAGGAAGCGGATCTGCGGCCGTGGACTTGTGAGTTGGCAAAGCGGCCCCGGTAGGGTTGAGAATGGTATAGGCGAAGCTACTCCGGTAGGGTTGACGACGGTGTCGGCGAAGCGGCTCCGGTAGGGTTGAGGAAGGTGTCAGCGAAGCGGCTCCGGTAGGGTTGAGGAAGGTGTCGGCGAAGAGGATCAGAGGCCGTCGACGGGGGCGTCGGTGGGGCGGCTCCAGGGGGTGTGGATGAAGCGTCTCCGGTGGGGAGTACGAATGAGCCACTGCAGATGTGCGACGGTTGACGAGAGTATCGGCGAAGCAGATCTGGCACCGTGGACAAGGCTGGCACTGAATGGGCTGTGGTACAGTGGTGGATGAGCAGTCTACTTGTTTCTAGGGGAGGTGGGAGGGGTAGATGCGGCCGCAGAAGCAGATCCGGCGAGGTGGATGCCGCTGGCAGTGAATGGGCTATGGTACGCCGGTGGATGAGCAGTCTAGGGTTTCGAGAGGGGAGGGGAGAAAGGGCGATGAAGTACATACAGCGTGGTGTAAGATTCTCTGGTGATGTGGAGTTAGTCGTTTTTGCGGGAGGGGGAGAGGAAATGGGGGTGCCGTGTAGTGGGGGAACCGGAAGTTACCAAAGCAGCCCCGACCTATCATGTAGATGAGGGCGGTGTTGTAACTGTTGGTCTCCATGCACCAAGGACAAAAGGGGGATTTCGCATGCTAAAGACTAAGGTGGTTGAAATTTTAGAAGGAGGCGGGATATTTTGCCGCCCGCGGGATCGTTCGTATCCAGTTTCAACTAATTTTGGACCGTGCTAGCGGGAAGGTCATGCTAGACTGTGTACACGGGGCACGCGTCAGCAGTTAATAACTGGTGTGAAGTCCACCCCAGAAAAAAGAAAATAACTCGGGATGCTGCGCTGATAACTTGGACATTCACATGAGCGCGGCCAATCGTACGGGTGTAGTGGCGCGTTCACACAAAAAGGGATCAAACGCTCAGCCTATGTATTTCTCGTGTAAATAGATAATTTAGTGCCATTGGTTATTTACTTTAAACATAATGCATTGATGTGTTAGTGTAGAGGCGCACAAAAAGAAGTGGATATTGTAGTCAGCTACTTAAAAGTGTTACCTCATATGATTACATAGCCTCCATTTCATAAATTGCGTACCCGTTGAATTCATATATGAATATTACATATATTACTTCAAAATAGAAACTTAAATCATCCAAAACTAATGAATTTGAATGCAAGAGTAACAATGGTGCATGTACATGATAGCTACATAGGTTGTTTGAAGAAACATCACTGTAACTTTGGCATGGACAATTGAAAAGGTTTATTTAAATAGAAAAAATGTGATATGTGAGTGTCCAATCTTTATAGCGTTGAATCGATATTGTACCTTTGGCCACGATAGGAAGTAGATATTGACTTATATTCAAGCGATGCACGTCCACGATCGCTAGATAGTGATACGTGAATGAATTGTGCAATCTCTCTCACATGCATACATATCTCATTTCCCTGTGGGCATCAGAATCACACACGCACACTTCATGTATTTCTCTCCCTCCGTCAGGGTTAAATTCGTCTTTCTACCCCGTCCTACAAGTCTCTCACACAGAAACACACACGCTCTCTATGTCTAACACGCCCACCCCTTTAATTCCGCCCACCCACAGCCACTAATGTCTCAAAGTATAATAATGTCTCTCACACATATGCTATCTACCTATCCCTTAATATACCTAGATATGTGTCACACAAACTCCTTCTCCCTAGTAGCAAGTTGCCCATGCGTTGCACAGAACATCAAGATGCATTTGTATGAGAAGTTTATCTTGTGGGGGAGAAGGATGAACGAGGGAATGCCTTATTTGCAAATGCGGAGAGGGGTGTGGGTATCTTTTTGCAAAATTGCCATAGTTTCCTTCCTGTCCGTCGGATATAAATCAGATGGCCTATATTGCAGGATGGCAGGAACACCATCATCACCAACTCTGTTTTTTATAAGAGTAGAGATATGTGAGTGTCACTGCCCCCCCACACACACAACCCACACTTCCCAACACCGAAGGAGTAGGGTGACACCTCGATCTTGATACTAATCTATCGGCTGGCTTCTCTCTCAAACATACACACACACACACTACCCGACACCGAAGGAGTAGGGTGGCACATCGATCTTGATAATAATCTATCTACTCCTCTTTCAAACACACACACACACACACTCGCTAGTTGTGCCTCTGTGCCTACCGCGCACACTCTCGATACGTCTTTCTCTCCCTCCCCCCCCCCCAACAATGACAGCAGAAGGGTGACAACTCGATCTGATCATAATCTGTCAATTGGTTTCTCTCTCAAACATTGTGTCTCGGTGCCTTGCTCGGTAGCCCCCTCGATATGTAGACTTCATGCGTGCACACAGCTGTAGTGATGATGACGCTGAACCCAGTGTGACCTGTTTTTACCGGCCTCATGTGATAGTTTCCACCCTGTTTTCTGTTAATTAACAAGGCAACCTTTTCTTTGTTACTACTAGTGAATCTGAAATCATTCGAGGCAGACATAAAATATATCACTTCAACCCAATTTTCGCAACAACTATTTTAAAAGAAATTAGCTAGCTGCCCGTGCGTTGCACGGAACATCAAGATGCATTTGTATGAGTAGTTTATCTTGTGAGAGAAAATGTTGAACGAGGGAAGGCCTTATTTGCGAATGTGGAGAGACATGTGGGTATATTTTTGCAAAATTGTCATAGTTTCTTTCCTATCCGTTAGATATAAATCCGACGGCCTATATTGCAGGATGGCACGCACACCATCATCACCAACTCCGTTTTCTACTCCCTCCGTCCGAAAATACTTGTCATAAAAATGGATAAAAAGAGATGTATCTAAAACTAAAATACGTCTAGATACATTTCCTTTTATCCATTTTGATGACAAGTATTTCCGGACGGAGGGAGTATTTGTCTTTTTAGAGATTTCAACAAGTGACTATGACCGGACCTTACCAACATACTCAAAAAAGTAGTCCATAATTTCGATGTTACCCTCTTTTCTTGGCGGTGCAGTGCCATCTGGATACCCCATAAATAAATCAAGGACAAATCTGACCCCTTCCTGAAAAGACATACAGAGCAAAATGAGTGAATCTACACTCTAAAATATGTCTACATACACATCCGTATGTGGTAGTCCATTTGAAATCTGAAAAAGACAAATATTTAGGAATGAATGGAGTATATATGAGAGTAGACATGGAGATATATCTCCAGCATGGTCTACAACAAAAATGTGCTGGGTTGGTTAGCGCCGGATACTCGCAACACGATGACATGAGTTCGAATTCTGTCTTTTAACTTTATATTTTTATATTATATATTACCCTACTTATTTAATATATACTTCTTTCGCTACTGTACAGACAGTGGAACCCATAGAGTACTTAGAATACAAGATTAAGGATGGACTTGTTTCTTTTTAACTTTCTGTACGAAGCTGTAGCCACCCTGCAAGTCACGTGTGCACTATACATGCAATTAACTTTTTATAAAGGGACAATCATACAGGCAATTAACTCAATGGATTGGATGTCACTCTATTATTTCCAGCATAAAGAGCATCTCCAACGGCAGCCGGCAAATTTCCTCCCGCTTCCTTAAGCGGAGGACGACATCAAACGCCAGCGGCTTACATTTTTACAACTCTAACCAACCAGATGAAATTCATGCAAACACGGACTGATTTCATATAAGCATGAAGGATTTCGTATTAAAAAGCCAGATCTTCATATAAACATGATGGATTTCATTACATTTACATGAACTAAGTGGTGCCAATCCAGCTCTCTTGTATAATTAATACTCCCTCCGTCCGGAAATACTTGTCCTAGAAATGGATGTATCTAGACTTATTTTAGTTCTAAATGGCCGCCCGCGGATCCCTTTGCCTTCCTCATGTCCGTCAGACACCTGCGGGGTCGATGAAGGTCCTCGGAAGAGACGAGGCAGCAAAGAAACCACCTGAATCCGCGGTCGTTGTCGTGGTTCTAAGACTGACAGTAGAGTAAGGGGGTAGGAATGTAGAGGCAAGATCCTAGCTATGGAGGAGTTATACACACGAGTTTACGAGTTCAGGCCCTTCTCGGAGGAAGTAACAGCCCTACGTCTTGGAGCCCAGAGGCGGTCGACTGAATATATGTGTGTGAATTACAGAAAGTGCGAACCCTTGTCCCAGAGGAGCGGGTGGCTTATATAGAGTGCGCCAGGACCCCAGCTCCCCTCTGTTACATAGGGTTCAATGCTCATAAAGGTGGGGGCATTACTGGTAACGTCTACAATAAAGTGTTATAAATGCCCATAAAGCTATGGTTTAAGTCATGACCATTGCAGAGTGGAGGGTTTCTCATCTTCTGGTGGTCGAGTGAGCACATCTTCATGGTCGAGTGGATGATGTTTTCTCTTCGACTGCTTCTGATTCCTTGTAGAGATGTCCTTGGGGAGGGTATGTTGGACAGATCCATGACCCTACCCTAGGTACATAATTTCATCATTAGCCCCCGAATGGATCAGGGTTTGAGTGGGGAAGGAGTTGGGAACACTTCCAACCCATTCTTTGTGCTATGAGTATATCTTGTTCTGGAACAATGAGTTGAGGTGAGGACGTCGATTCCTTTCTCAGTCGCCTTGGTCCATTCTTGGTTTTTGTCGAGTGAATTTTCACGGTAGGATTCCGAATGTTGATGTAGAGGATGTTTGTCTTCAGGCTGACAGGTTTTTCTGCTCTCCGCGGATCTCGCGGGATTCGAATTTTGGGAAGTGCGCCAGACGGACGGAACCGAGGTTATCGGGATGGATTGGGCAAGTCTCCTCGATCCCCGCGCCACGTACTGCGCGTGCGACTGTTGCGGGATTTGTTTAGATCGCCTGGGTCCACCAATCAGTCACTCGGGTGACGACCTTATAAAAGGCCCCGGACCAGGCCTCTGCCCCGTGCGCTCCCATTCTCTCTTCTTCTTCTCCCAATCTCTCCGTCATGCTCGCTTCTGCCCTCGTCACCGGACCTTTGCTCGAGCTCGACCCGTCGCCATGGGGAAGGAGAGAACGGTGGCGCTGGAACGCACGAAGAAGGCGACAGCGAAGGCGAAGGGCAAGCGGACCAGCCGAGGCAGATCCTCGTCGAGATCTGGCCTGCCGGCAGGCTGGATCCAGGGCGACTGGATCCGCTCGACAATCACCCAGGACGACCTCGACAACCTGGTGGAGGGGGGACTGATCCCCCACAAGTCGGCACGGCTCCCGGGGAACGAAACCGAGCCGCAGCCGAGGGAGGGTGAGTGTGTTCTCCTCGCCATCCACGTAGATCGCGGATTCTCGCTGCCTCCCCATCCTTTCCTTCGGGGTTTTTTGAAATTCTTTGGGGCTCAACTCCACCATTTCACTCCAAACACCATAGTCTATCTGGCCGCTTTCGTGTCGATGTGTGAAAACTTCTTGGGCTGTCGACCGCACTGGGGCATTTTCAAACACATCTTCACCTGCCGCTCCCAGTCGGTCAAAAAGGCCAAGTCGAGTGACGAGAAGACACAAGTGATCCAGATGTGCGGGGGCTGGGGATCTAGATGAGGAGCAAGAGTACTTTCCCAGCCATGATTCTTCCCGACTCGGTCCGGGGCTGGCAGTCGACTTGGTTCTACTGCAAAAATCAGCCGACCCCGGGTCAGTCGACTGGACTTCCTCCCTTTTCCTTGCCTCGAGTGGAGAAGCCCGCCCCCTGAAGGTAGTTCCAGAAGAGAAGGCGCAGGTCAAGGTGCTGGTCGAGCGGGTCGTCCAGCTTGTCCGCGACGGGGTGACCGGGATGGACCTGCTGGAGGTCTTTCTCGATCGACGCAAACAACCTCTTCAGGCACGTGATCATCCGATGTGGATGTACTCTGGGCTCGAGGATTCCACTCGGATCCACCCGGAGGACGTTAGCGAGGATACCTTGGAGAAGTGGTTGATGGGGATCACCAGCAACAAAGACAACCCTCGGGGGTCTAGGAGGGTGATTCCATTCGACAACTCGCACCAGCCGGAGCAGGTATAATTCTGTCTTATCAAGTATCTTTCCGATTCACCGAGTGATATCTTGTCTATGGTCGATTTAATTTCCTTTGATCGTTGTCCTTTCAGGCCCTCATCGACATGTACTCAATGCCCAACGGAGTGTAGGACCAAGAGGCTGAGGAATAAGGGAGCGGTGGCGAGAGCGGCGAGGAGCATTCGGATGCCGAGGAAGAAGAGGAGAGCGATGAATCGACTGATGACGAAGAAGTCAACTCGCCTCCTCGCAGGGAGAGTAGATCCAAACACGCTCACGACCCGGCGAGCGCTCCGGACTTGGTGGCCGCGACGATTGGTCAGTCTTCGAAGCGCCCCAGGACGTCTTCTCCAACGCCGATTGAGAAGGCTCCAAAGTTGCGCCGCCCCCAGCGCCGAAAGAGACGAAAGCCACCTCCTCCGAACTGCCAAAAGCTTTGCCCAGGATCAAAGTGACCGTTCCTACTATCTCCGAGTAACCATCTGACTTGTCCTTTTCATCGACTCGATTAACCGGACGTAACCGATTGAATGCGGGTCTTTGCAGTGCCGCTACGTCAGGAACTTCTTCTTTCCAGTACCGGGACGAGGAAATGGAAGATGTGGTAACCTCCAACCCAGGTATCAACTCTTGCGATTTTGTTCTTGATTCTTTGGTCGATTGCGTTCTAGTGGTTCACTTGGGGTCGAATGATCTGCCTTGCAGCTCCACCCAACATCATTGATCTTCCAGATGACGATGAAGATGTGGCTCTTAGGCCCAGGAAGAGCAAGAAGGTAGCAGCTGGCAGGATGGCTCGGCAAGAACCAACTACAACACCTCATGTCCGTCAACCTGAAGACGCGGGCAGGGCCTCCGTGACCTTCGCTACACCCTTGTCGAGTGGGCATCCTGCACCGTCGACTGCACATGTGATTCCTTCAGCTGTCCAACTCCACGCCACGAAGCTCCAAGCTGCCGCACCTGGGTCGACTGCTCACTTTTTCACCAGCTACCCCGTCCTGGACAACCAGTCGGAAGTGGCTGCGGAAGCCATCCGACAGGCTGACATGATGATGGAGCAGGTGAACGCGGTGCATGAGAACAGTCAGGCTGCCTACGACACCAGTGCTGCCCTTCGGGCCAATGTCCAAGTGAGTAGACTTTCCGACTGTTTTTTCTCTATGAGGGAGTGTCACTCGAATAAATCTTCTTCTATATAATCTGCTGTTGTTTGCGTCGAATTAGAGCACCCAATGGGTGTTTTGTTGTTTTTGGTAGTTTTGTTCTTCCACTCGGTCTGGGCGAGTGGGATCTGAACCGGTGGGGGCACGCTAAGTGCACCCACTGGGTGTAGTCCCCGAGACCGCGGTCGACTGCTGGCAGTCGACTGGGGTCTGAGTTCTTCTTTCCTTTCTTTTGTACTCCTTACACTCGACTCAGGCGGACCGGTCGAGTAGTTTCGTTCGTCCACTCGGTCTGGGCGAGTGGGATCTGAACCGGTGGGGGCACGCCAAGTGCACCCACTGGGTGTAGTCCCCGAGACCGCAGTCGACTGCTGGCAGTCGGTTGGGGTCTGAGCAGGTTTTTTTTGGGGGGGGGCGGACCGGTCGAGTTGAGTCTTAGTCAGCGGGGGCACGCCAAGTGCACCCGCTGGGTGTAGCCCCTGAGACCGCAGTCGACTGTGTGTAGTCGGCTGGGGTCTAAGCAAACTTCTTTAGGTTTTATTCACTCGGAAGTAAACAACTTTTTGATTTTATCGACTGATCCGTCTTTTGCCTTCTGCAGAAGTCTTGCACTATCATTTCTAAGTTTGGTGAACTTGAGGAGAAGCAGAGGCAACTCAACCTCGACTTGGAATTAGCCCAGCAGAATCTGAAGAAAGCTTAAGACGAAGCCGCTGGTATGGAAGGTAACTGACTGTCGACTGATTTTCAATACATTTCTTTGATCTCTTCTTTGATTCAATTGCTTCTTTTGAAGAGAAAATGAAGTTGGCTCTGGAGAAGAAGGACTCAGACCTCGCCGCCGTGCAAAAAGCAGCCCAAGATAAAATTGCTCTCGCAGACCAGAAGCTTGCTTCAATCGGAATGCTGGAAGGAGAGGTGACCAAACTGAAATCTTGTCTTAATGAAGCTAACCGCGAAGTGACCAGTCTGAAGAAGGACAAGGTCGCCCTGAATGAAAAGCTGGAGTCTGCTATCCGCAAGAGGAATGACACGGAAGCTTATCTGAGGACTCTTGCCAAGAAGCTTTATCTCACGCTGGAAGGTATTTCTTTTAATCCGACTGTGTTGATGCTTGCGATCGGATCTTGCTCGGTCGATTGACTATTTTTTGCTGCAGAATTCTATCAAGACTTCAATGAGGAAACTGGAAGGGTGGAGACGGGTCTGGACCCTATCGCTTCTCCAGTCTGCGACGAAACTGTGATGTAAGTGCTCCGACTGGAGTCCCATATCGCCAGTGCCATAAGCTACCTCACGCGCCTGAATGAGGTAGTCTCCCGAATCAACTCATCGCTTTGGCCGGAGGCGATGCTTCAGAACGACCTGGAATCCCTGATGACTCGACTGAATGAAATCCCTGACCGAGTGCAAGAATGGAAGAAATCCTCCGCCCGGTGTGGTGCTGACGTGGCGCTGTCCTTGGTGCGAGTCCATTGCAAGGAAGTTCATGAAGACAAGCTGGCTGCGATCAAAGTCGCTAACACCAAAAAGCATGACTTCCAGTCCTTCATGGAGACTTTCATTGCTGCCGCCACTCGGATAGCTGATGGGATCGACCTGGACTCATTCGTGGAGCCTGCCAGCCATCCTCCGGCCGAGTGAACAAACTTATGAAACTTGAATCTACTTTAAATTTGCCTCGGAATGCCGAGTGATTGCTGTAACCGTTGAACTCCTTCGGGCTTGGCGCCCGAGTACTTTTGATTTTCTGCTTGGAACTTTTAGGATTTATCTGAATTTGGTTTATTTCCAAATGTTCTTGTGTTTGCCTTCGAATGGACTTTGCTCACCGCTCGAAACGCTTCGTCATCCTTGCGGATCGGGATAGAGCGGACGTTGTACTTGTGTCGTAGCTCCGAATGAGAAGGTTGCAGTCGACCTGCACCTCGTCATCCTTGCGGATAGGGATGGAGCGGACGTTGTACTTGTGCCGCAGCTCCGAAGGAGAAGGTTGCAGTCGACGTGCACCTCGTCATCCTTGCGGATAGGGATGAAGCGGACGTTGTACTTGTGCCGCAGCTCCGAAGGAGAAGGTTGCAGTCGACCTGCACCTTGTCATCCTTGCGGATAGGGATGGAGCGGATGTTGTACTTGTGCCGCAGCTCTGAAGGAGAAGGTTGCAGTCGACGTGCACCTCGTCATCCTTGCGGATAGGGATGAAGCGGACGTTGTACTTGTGCCGCAGCTCCGAAGGAGAAGGTTGCAGTCGACCTGCACCTTGTCATCCTTGCGGATAGGGATGGAGCGGATGTTGTACTTGTGCCGCAGCTCTGAAGGAGAAGGTTGCAGTCGACGTGCACCTCGTCATCCTTGCGGATAGGGATGAAGCGGACGTTGTACTTGTGCCGCAGCTCCGAAGGAGAAGGTTGCAGTCGACCTGCACCTTGTCATCCTTGCGGATAGGGATGGAGCGGATGTTGTACTTGTGCCGCAGCTCCGAAGTAGAATGTTGCAGTCAACCTGCACCTCGTCATCCTTGCGGATAGGGATGGAGCGGATGTTGTACTTGTGCCGCAGCTCCAAAGGAGAAGGTTGCACTCGACCTGTACCTCGTCGTCCTTGCGGATAGGGGTATGTTTCAAACTTAGGCGAATAATGGACTGCAGCTAAGCCCCCGAGTGGAAGGATTGCTCTCCACTCGGTAGGATTTTCTTCAAACTTAGGCGAGTACCGGACTGGAGCTGAGCCTCCTAGTGAGAGAACTTAGGCGAGTGCTGGACTGCAGCTAAGCCCCCGAGTGGGAGGGTCGCTCTCCACTCGGTAGGATTTTCTTCAAACTTAGGCGAGTACCGGACTGCAGCTAAGTTTCCTAGTGAGAGAACTTAGGCGAGTGTTGGACTGCAGCTAAGCCTCCGAGTGGGAGGGTTGCTCTCCACTCGGTAGGATTTTTTCAAACTTATGCGAGTATCGGACTGCTGCTAAGCCTGCTAGTGAGAGAACTTAGGCGAGTGCTGGACCGCAGCTAAGACCCCGAGTGGGAGGGTTGCTCTCCACTTGGTAGGATTTTTTTCAAACTTATGCGAGTACCGGACTGCAGCTAAGCCTCCTAGTGAGAGAACTTAGGCGAGTGCTGGACCGCAGCTAAGCCCCCGAGTGGGAGGATTGCTCTCCACTCGGTAGGATTTTTTCAACTTAGGCGAGTACTGGACTGTAGCTAAGTCTCCTAGTGAGAGAACTTAGGCGAGTGCTGGACTGCAGCTAAGCCTCCGAGTGGGAGGATTGCTCTCCACTCGGTAGGATTTTTTCAAACTTAGGCGAGTACTGTACTGCAACTAAGTCTCTTAGTAAGAGAACTTAGGCGAGTACTGGACTGCAGCTAAGCCCCCGAGTGGGAGGATTGCTCTCCACTTGGTAGGATTTTTTCGAACTTAGGCAAAACGGATTCACGACTAAGCCCACCCACTGGGGGATTTCAGAAGTAAATAAGAACACAACAATCGAATGATAGGACCATAAGCTCTTGTCTTTGATAAACAAATTACAAAGGTGTTTCTTATTACATTTTATTCAAACGAGTGCTTAAGTATAAAAGGGGCGGAGCAGCTCCGTGTTCCAAGCCCGTGGCTCGTCTTTCTGATGCTCAATGCTGTAAAGATGGTATGCTCTGTTGTGGAGAACTTTGGTGATGATGAAGGGGCCCTCCCATGTCGGGGCAAGCTTGTGTGGTTTCTGTTGATCCACTCGAAGAACCAGGTCTCCTTCTTGAAAGGCTCGACCCCTCACATTTCCAGCGTGGAATCGACGCAAGTCTTGCTGATAGATGGTCGAGCGGATCAAGGCCATCTCTCTTTCCTCTCCTAAGAGATCGACTGAATCTTGTCGGGCCTGCTCTGCTTCCTCTTCGAAGAAGAGCTCTACTCGGGGTGCATTGTGGAGCAGATCACTTGGCAGAACAGCTTCGGCTCCATAGACTAAGAAGAAAGGAGTTCGTCCGGTCGACCGATTAGGAGTTGTCCCCAAACCCCACAGAACTGACAGAAGTTCATCAACCCAAGCGCCTGCTGCTTGTTTGAGATCATGCATCAGTCGGGGTTTCAGTCCTTTGATAATTAGGCCATTGGCTCATTCTGCTTGTCCGTTCGACTGCGGGTGAGCGACAGAAGCATAGTCGACTCGAGTGCCCTGAGAGGCGCAGAAAGCTCTGAACTCATCGGAATCGAAGTTCGATCCAGTCACGCTTTCCCTGAACAGTTGCCCTCTTATCAGAGTAAAGGCCTTGGATCGACGGACGATCTGTCGAGCCTCTTCTTCATCCTCTGGGAGTTCTTTCCTGAGGATGTACGCAATGTAGGGCACCGTCCAGTCGGGAATAATGGCCAGAACCTCCATGATCAGGTCGACCACGGCTAGGACCTCGACTTAAGTCGGATCTGTGGCGCTCTTAGGTTGCGGGGGCTCTTCAGTAAAAGGATCTTCCTGAACTATCGGCGAGTGAATATGCTCCAAAAACACATTGCTGGGAATGGCTTCTCTCTTGGAACCTATCTTTGCCAAATCGTCGGCTGCTTGATTTTTCAGTCGGGGTATGTGGTGGAGTTCTAACCCCTCAAACATCTTCTCAAGCTTTCTCACCGTGTTGCAGTAACCAGTCATGGCTGGGCTTCTGACGTCCCACTCCTTCATCACTTGATTAACTACCAAATCTGAGTCGCCATAGACCATGAGGCGACGGACACCGAGTGAGATGGCCATGCGCAACCCATACAGGAGTGCTTCATATTCTGCTTCATTGTTGGAGGAATCAAAGTGAATCTGGAGGACATATCTGAGTCTGTCTCCTCGGGGGATACCAGAACTACTCCAGCACCAGAACCATTCAGCATCTTGGATCCGTCAAAGAACATGGTCCAGTGCTCAGAGTGAACTTGAGTCGGCAGTTGCTGTTAGATCCACTCGGCGAGGAAATCTACTATTGCTTGGGACTTGATAGCTTTATTTGCCTCAAACTTGATGTCCAAGGGAAGGAGTTCAATCGCCCATTTGGCCACTCGACCAGTTGCATCTCTGTTGTGCAGAATCTCTGACAATGGAGCGTCGCTGACGACTGTAACAGAGTGATCCGAAAAATAGTGTGCAACCTTCTTTGTGGTCATGTAAATCTCATAGACAAGCTTCTGATAATGAGGATATCTCTGCTTTGACGGGTTCAGGACTTCAGGAATATAATAAACTGGACATTGAACCTTATAAGCTTTTCCTTCTTCTTCCCGCTCAACCATAAGTACTGTACTGATGACTTGTCCAGTGGCTGCTATATAAAGCAGTAGAGGCTCTTTGCTGATTGAAGCAGCAAGCACCGGCTGGGTGGAAAGCAGGGCTATTAGCCTTGCAAATGCTGCATCAGCTTCTGGGGTCCACTCGAACTTGTCTGATTTCTTCATCAGTCGGTAAAGAGGCATCGCCTTTTCACCGAGGCGAGAAATGAATCGACTTAGGGCGGCCAAGCAACCAGTAAGCTTCTAGACATCATGCACACGCACAGGGCGTTTCATTCGGATTATAGCGCCTACTTTCTCTGGGTTAGCATCGATTCCTCGTTTGGAAACAAGAAAACCGAGTAACTTTCCGCCTGGAACTCCAAACGTGCACTTGATGGATTGAGCTTGATATCATACCTTCTGAGGTTGGCAAAGGTTTCAGCAAGGTTAGTCAGTAGGTCGGAACCTTTATGTGAATTGACCACAATGTCATCCATGTATGCTTCCACATTCCAACTGATCTGAGTGAGCAAGCACTTCTGAATCATCCGCATGAATGTGGCTCCGGCGTTCTTCAAACCGAATGGCATTGTGACATAACAGAAGCACCCAAACGGGGTGATAAAAGCTGTCTTTATTTCATCGGGTCCGTACAGACGGATCTGGTGGTACCCGGAGTAGCGTCCAAAAAGGACAAACGCTTGCACCCTATAGTCGAGTCGACTATCTGATCGATGCGAGGGAGAGGGAAGTGATCTTTCGGGCAGGCCCGATTGATATGCTTGAAATCAATACACATACAAAGTGAGTCATCTTTCTTTGGGACCATGACAACATTCGCTAACCACTCGGAGTGATAAATCTCTCGGATAAACTCAGCTGCCAAAAGCCGAGCCACCTCTTCACCGATTGCCTTTCTTTTCTGGACGGCGGACCGTCGAAGATGCTCTTTAACTGGTTTCACCTTCGGGTCGACTCGCAAACAATGCTCAGCCAGTCCCCAGGGAACACCTGGCATGTCAGAAGACTTCCGTGCAAAGATGTCCCAGTTCTCACGGAGGAACTGGATGATCGCTTCTTCCTATTTGGAGTCGAGTGAGGTTGAAATGTGAGTCGAAGCAGCATTGGGATCTGTCGGGTGAATGTGAATCGACTTTGTTTCACCAGACGACTGGAATGCTGAATCTGTGGCTAGCTTCTTGGCTCGCAGCAAGTCACTCGGATCTGCATTTTTCTGGTATTCTTGCAATTCTACCACGGCCATCTGGGCATCGGCGATCTTTGAGCCCTTCTGGAAGCACTCTTCTGCCTTCTTCCGATTACCAGAGATAGTGATCACTCCTCTGGGACCAGGCATCTTCAGTTTGAGGTACACGTAACATGGTCGAGCCATAAATCATGCATAAGCTGGCCTGCCCAGAATTGCATGATAAGCACTCTGGAAATCCACAACTTCAAACATCAACTTTTCTTTGCTGTAATTTTTAGAATCACCGAAAACCACGTCAAGTGCAATCTGACCGAGGGATGCAGCCTTCTTCCCTGGAATGACCCTATGGAAAATCATATGGCTTTCACTGAGTCTGGACATCGGAATGCCCATTCCCTTCAACGTTTCTGCATACAGTATGTTCAGGCCGCTGTCACCGTCCATCAAGACCTTTGTCAGTCGAGTGCCTTCGACCACCGGGTCGACCACCAGTGCTTGCCTCCTAGGGGTGGCGATGTGCGCTGGATGATCAGACTGGTCGAATGTAATGGCAGTCTGCGACCACTTCAAGTAACTGGGTGTTGCTGGAGCAACCATGTTCACTTCTCTGTTGATGACTTTCAATCGAATTTTGCTCTCAACGTCAGCAAAAATCATCAGAGTGGAATTCACGTGGGAATAACCATCATCATCCTCTTCCTCATCCTCAGCCTTGTCTGCTTCTTTCTCCTTTTCCTTGGTTTATTTCTCTCAGAACTGCTAGATTAGGAGCCGACACTGCCGAGTGGTGTGCTTCGGGTAAATGAAATTACCTTCTTCATCTTTTCTGGTGTGGATATGGCACGGCAGATCCAACACGTCATTCCCATCTTGATCTTTTACTTTCTTGGGGTTACACGGCCCTTTGGGCTTCCCCTTGAACTTTCCTTGAACCACAGCCAAGGCTTCACCTAGAGCAGCTGGCTCGGCCTTGCGCTTCTGTTTCCGACCGGAGTTTCCTCCTCCGGCTTCATGGGCGACTGCTTTGTGCTTGCCGCTCCGGAGTCGCTCTTCTTCTTCACTATTGGCATACTTGGTGGAAATTTCCATCATCCGAGCCAGAGTCATATTTCCTGTCTGGTCGAACTTCATATTCAACTCTCAATACCTGATGCCTTCCTTAAAGGAACAAATTGCCTGATGATCTGACACATCTTCTACCGTGTGGCGCAGGGTGATCCATCTCTGGATATAATCCCTCAAAGTTTCATTCGGCTTCTGAACACAACACTACAACTCTATCAAACCTGCCGGCCGTTTGCAAGTGCCCTCGAATGTTCTGACAAACACTCGGGCGAGATCTTCCCAAGTATAGATGCTGCCAGGCGCTAACTGATTCGGCCATGCTCTAGCTGAGCCCTCCAACATCAGAGGAAGGTGTTTCATGGCCACTTCATCATTGCCGCCACCAATCTGGACAACCACTCGGTAGTCTTCAAGACAAGTGTCAGGCTTGGACTCTCCGGTGAACTTACTAACTCCAGACGCCAACCTGAAGTTGGGGGGAATCACCGCAGCTCTGATAGCTCTGCTGAAGCACTCTAGACCAGAGACATGCACCCTGTTGCTGGTTTGTGGATCTCTATCATGGCCCTCTCGGTGAGCTCTGTTTCTGTCGACCAAGCCCTGCACGAGAATAGATCTCGCATCAAAGCCTGGCTCTCTATGGTCGATTGGAATACCTCGCCCGACACTGTGAGGGCATTTGTCTTCATGCTGCCGAGGCACGTACGACCCACTCCTTGGGGGGGCGTGGGCACTCGAGGGCGATCATCACGATCGACTCGACGATCATACTGCTCTTGGTTTCTGTACTGATCTCGTCGATCCCCACGTCCCTCTTGCCTCGGAGGCGATCTTGGGCTATGGGCCGACTGAACTGTGTCTGCCATCACGGATCTGTTGTGGATCCTATCCCGCGACTGAGATACAACCGTATTCTGTTCTCCCGCCGCCCGGAGCAAGGCTCGGATCTGCACCAGACCTCGACCAGCTTCTGACTGGGAGGGTTGGATCGACTCCCCTATCCGGGCAGCAGTAGCCAAATTTTGGATTGGGGTTCGGTATACCTGAGTCGGAGGAGGAAAAAGCTGGCGTCGACTGGATTCGGGAGCGCGCTGCCGAGCGCGGTCGTCGAGTCCGCGCTGGAGGTTTTCCAGTCAAGTGCGCTCAGCCAGGTTGGCCAAGCGCGCCTGCTCCAAGGCCTGGGCCTCAGGGGTTTCTCCAACTATAGGAGTATGCAATGCATCCATGTTCTGGCGGCGAAGTTCCTCCCTCTGCTGCGAGGAGAGGGGTCCGGGGTGGTACTCCTCATGAACGCGCGACGGATCGCCGTTCCCGTCGCCTCCGTCTTCATGGTCCAAGCCAGGAGGGCTGTGTGGTCAATTGACCATCAGAACTTCAGCCGCTGGGTCACTGTTGTCGCACTCGGATGCGGTCTCTACGGAGCCAGTCGACACATCGAACAGGCCGTAGAGAATTTCGTCGGGCTCGATCACCGCTACTTGAGGGGTGGCCGACTGGCGGGCCACCGCATGCCTCACCCACTGCTGAAGCCTCGACCGACCGGAGCGTTTGTTCCGGCGAGCCGCAGGGAGGGGGAAGGCTGCTAGAGTCGACTGGTACTGGGTCGACGGTTGCCGCAGGAGGACGCCGCGGACGCATGCGCGAAAGTGCGTCGCCCCGTGGGCGGGGAGCGCGTCGGCGTCGAGTGGAGCCTCCTGAAGCCAAGCGAAGTCGTCGGCGACAAACACGAGCGCGCCGAGACGGATCTCGCGGCCCTCAACCAAACCTCCGCCTGGAACCATGATGAAGGGGATCGGAAAAATTGCAACTTCTCCAACAAGTCGCTAAGACACCTGCCCCACGGTGGGCGCCAACTGTCGTGGTTCTAAGACTGACAGTAGAGTAAGGGGGTAGGAATGTAGAGGCAAGATCCTAGCTATGGAGGAGTTGTACACACGAGTTTATGAGTTCAGGCCCTTCTCGTAGGAAGTAACAGCCCTACGTCTCGGAGCCTAGAGGCGGTCGACTGAATATATGTGTGTGAATTACAGAAAGTGCGAACCCTTGTCCCAGAGGAGGGGGGTGGCTTATATAGAGTGCGCCAGGACCCCAGCTCCCCTCCGTTACACAAGGTTCAATGCTCATAAAGGTGGGGGCGTTACTGGTAACGTCTACAATAAAGTGTTATAAATGCCCATAAAGCTACGGTTTAAGTCATGACCGTTGCAGAGTGGAGGGTTTCTCATCTTCTGGTGGTCGAGTGTCTTCAAGGTGGTCGAGTGAGCACATCTTCATGGTCGAGTGGATGATGTTTTCTCTTCGACTGCTTCTCATTCTTTGTAGAGATGTCCTTGGGGAGGGTATGTTGGACAGATCCATGACCCTACCCTAGGTACATAGCTTCATCAGTCGTCGCCTCCGCGATGGCCTTCATGGGTCCCAAGTGGCGGCGGCCTCCCGTGTTCTACTTCTCCTCGATGATGGCGGCGGACACGGACAAGCTGGCCGCCAACTCGTCGCTCTCCACGCACCCGGCTTCTGTCTCTGCCTGCATGACGCTGCCGCAGGCACGGGAGGTGCGCCCACAGACACGGGAGGCGCGGCCACCGCAAACACTGGTGGCGCGGTACGACGCGGTAGCGACGGCGCCTATATCGGCGTACTCGCCGCCGTGCCGGCGTGGAGCAACTCGCCACTCCTCAGCGAGCTGAACTGGAGCAGCAAGTCACTGAACCACGCGCCTTCTTGGGGCGGCAACTGGCTCCGTCGGGCCAAGCGAGGTTGGTGAAGCACCGAGCGGCCTCGCCCGTATCCGGAGGGCTCGGCGCGCCACCCAGCCGGGTAATATGCCGGAGAATGGCTCATCAGAAGAGTGGAGAAAATGGTGAAGGAGGAGATGGGGGAGCGGCGGAGGGGTGCGATTCTTGCCCGCTGTCTGTCTGGCCTCATGTAAATAGAGGGCGGATGGTAGGAGCTTGGCCGGCGTCTGGCCTCGTTTAAACTGAGGGCGGAAGGGAGGAGCTCGGCCGGTGTTGCGTTTAATTCCGGCCCGCTCATCAACGGACGTGTGGCTGGAGTAGGATTCTCGGTTTGCATGCGGGTTTAACAGAGGGGTTTAATGGAGGCGCCGGGCGTGCAGCGGGCAGTGCAGTACTATTCGATTTGACAGCAGTAATGAGCCGTCAAATCACAAAGGCCCTCGCCTCTTGTGAAACCGACCGAGCTAGACTGCCCCGCCCTCTAGCCTTTTAAAAATGTATATACTCCACTTTTGTACAGTAGTAGTATCGATGGATTGTGCCATGGAGCAAAACTTGAAATTAAAAAAAGGTGGTACATATAGAGAGCGCTCGTCGCCAAATTATGCATATAGTACTATTAAAAAGGCTTGTCACAATAATGGTGTCCAACACAAGTGCACAACCCACCCCTCAAATAAAACTAAGCACCCTGGAATTCTTTGACAAAACTAAGCACCCTGAAATTCTTTGACAACTAAACTGCTGGCTATACGATGTATATAATGTGAAGAAACGAGTGGTAGTACTATACCAACTAAAAGGTGAAATGTAAGAAATACTAGTATGTACGTACTGAAGAGTTAAAGTAACAAGAAGAAACATAACATAGTTCTACTGGGGGCTCAGCACAACACACCCCTCAAATTAAATTAAGCACACCTAAAATTAAACTTTGCAACTATTTCGTTAGACACTGCATTAGAACCACCATGAGCAACGACACTGCCACCATACTCGGAGTCCTTGTCCACGTCCTCGACTTCGTCCTTGTCCCTCTTCCTCTTGGTCGATACTTATTTGCTTGAACCGCACACTTGGTTCTTGCTCTTCATCCAACCCTTGTAGATATTGAAGCAAAGGTAGCCATCCATTGCAACATAGTGGATGTGGTCTATATCTAGTACTTTCCGCTGCCATGCATGACGATGAAACGTGTATGGAGGTTTCTCCGGTTTATTGTATGAAGGATGAACCATGGCTCCTGCCAGGGTCAGCACTGAAGGCTGACGAGAGGACACCAGCCGATTCTTTTGGAGGTCGAAGGTGTTTCCTACAACGAGGCCTATCCGATGCAGGACTTCTTTGTCGTTACCAAAGTCTATAGTAACGAATTTGACTAGGTTGCTCTCGAGCAAGTCCCTAAAATCCTGGCACTCAACGTCGGCATGGCATATGTGGTAGACCAAGCATAAGTCATGAACGCAAACCTGGATCACGATGGGCTTCTTCCTCTCTTCGTCCTTTTGATCCTTCTCTCGTCCCAGTACTATGGTGTACTCAACATCTAGCCCAGCGACCCACTCATCATCTGAGTCTTCGAACATGCGTCTGAAGCGAGAAAGGCATCCTTTCACCATCGCAGAAGAATGGGTGTAGATGACGTCGAACTCATCGCCGGTGATGGTTCTAATCTTGTACTCACCGCCGATCGGGGAGATTTGGGATGCCGTGGATTTGGGAGGAGGGTTAGAATTAGTGGAACTGCCGTAATGTGAATGCACGGGACGACTAGGAGCGAACTGCCGTAGTATTGAAGGACGTGCAGGGACGAGTAGGAGCGAACTGCCAGCGTGCGAACGGCAGGGTAATGGCTTTCCATTCTCCCATGATACGAGCTTCCAAGAGCCCTTGGATCTCAGATCGAACGGTTGCATGTCGTGATTCTAGACCTATGGGTGAATATCCTATCCTGGAGGGTTATTCTGCAAATTTTCAGGAACTTAGCATGCGACCGTTTGATCTCAGATCCAAGGGCTGCCAGCAGCCCGTATCGTGGTCGCGCCTACCACGACCGCCGCGTCGCTCGTGCGGTCGCGCCCTTGGAGATTTAACACGGTGCATTAGACTATGTGATGTTGGCATGTCATACATAGTCATCACTTAGTCACTCATACTACAACAAGGTTTTGGCTATAAGGTTGGTTATAAGTGTATTTTTTTTACTTCTCTCTATCTCTTTCTTCGTACTCCCTCTGTCCCATAATATAAGAACGTTTTTGACACTAGTGTAGTGCCAAAAACGTTCTTATATTATGGGACACAGGGAGTACTAGTATTTATTGCATTTGCCAAGGAGTGACCTCTTCCAATGAAATGGTGTTGCTAAGTTTGCTTCATTTAATTAGCTATAGACTCAAAATTGTCTTTTCACCTAGGTACACGCGCTTAGCACCGTTTCTTCCGTGGGTCACCAAACTAGTCTCTCTCTTCTTGATTAACTTGCCACATCAGACTTTATGCCTATGTGGCAAGCTTAAGCACCTGTAGGAGCAAGTAAGCACAATAGTGCACTTTACATGGCATTTTTGCATATGTGGAGGAAAGAGAGGCAAGGAAAAAGTGGAGAAGTGGGCTCTCATGCAAGAGCCAGCCTCTACTACATGGTGGAGCATTGGGAGAGGCACCTGTATGGAGGTGGTCAGGAATTGGGAGACTCACGCAGGTCGTAGCGCCGCAGTTAAAATGATAATGGCAAGTCAAATCACGGGGCCCCACCTGTCCAGCAGTAACTCGCTATCAAATCACACAGCCCTACGTTTGCAGTAGCCTACTCCCTCATCTTCTCGCATCTCTGTCGAACCGACTAGGCGGAACTGCCCCGCCTACCGCGCAGGAAAAGCCCACGCAGTATACTCCCTCTGTCTAGGTGACCAAGGTGGAGAGGAAAACGAGATAAATTAATGTTTAGTATTTGCTAAGGCTGGTTGTAATGGACTAGCCTTAGCAATTATGATGAGGTGTCATAGAATTAAATGAAGAAAGATAGAGAGAGTTGAGTATTATGTGTCATACATCGCAATAAATAAAGTACTACATGATACTAATATATGATACATGGCGCATGAGTACTAAGTATTATTAATACAATTTTGCTAGAACTCATCTAGATGAGATATAATTTGGTCTCATTCATCTTTTATAGCCATTGGATGTGATGCTATATAAGATGCATGTGTGCTGACGTGGGTTGTATTTGTTCTTGTGCAACGAACTGACTACTGCATGTCATGTTTGATAGTCTCAAGTCATTAAAAGCATACAAGCCCCACATCTCTTCTTGGTTGATTCCTCTATTTATGTCAAAAAATAAGAAACAACGTGAGAGTTAATGCACCACGACTATGTGTTTACTATTTGGTTTTCGTAAGATGACTTAATACTCACCTAGACGGAGGGAGTATTCAATTTGACTGTGGGCGGCACAGTTCTCGATACGGCTTTAATGCACACGAGGGAGGGAGTACCGGTTCCCGATATGTTGAACGGCCAATGCATCCTCCTTCAATTAATGCATGAGGGAAGTAATGGGAGGAGGTCCAGGAAAAGAGGCTGCACGATGTGAATGCAACGCAGTTTGCCCTCATTGCCCTCATATAAAGGCGCCCCTCCATTCCAATGCATCTACCACATCGTATGCACCTAAGCATTTGCCTAAGCACCTACACTAAGCGCAAAAGAGCTCACTCCAGACCCATGGCGGCGATGCGCGTGAGCGGCCAGCGGCTGCGCCAGATGGTCCACGACATCAGCCCGCGGCATGGCGCCGAGGATCGTCTCCAGACGGTGTTGGAGACCGGCTGGTGGATGGCCGCCGTCAACGCCAACTACGACTCTCAATTGGACCAAATGATCGTTGCCACCAGCAACAAGTTCACTATCCTCAAGAAGCTCACGGACGACATCGCCGTACTCCTTCAGCCCGCACGCTCGGGCTCCTCATTGCCTGCCACCCTAATCGGCCTCCATGGCCAGAACCTCTTTCAAGCATTGGTGGCCCTGTGACTACCCGCCGACGCCACGAAGAATGTCCACCTGGAGGTCGCGCTCGCCGCGAGGCGCCTCGCCCTGCAAGAATTCGTCGACCTACACATCCATGTGTACGAGCAAATTGTGTACATAGGTATCTACAAGGCCAGTGAGGACTCTACGATGTTGGCCTTCCTCAACCGGCTGGAAGCCTTGGATGCCTTTGCTGAGAAGCACCTCAACCTCGCCACAAAAGCCGCCGCTCCTTAGCCGCTGGTCGGTGGCCCGGTGCACTAAGTTGAGGAGGAGGAGGTCGTACATTCGTGGATCCATCTTTCTTCTTGCCTTCTGTAACCACCACTGCAATCACATCATCGTGGCCTTAATTCTTATTATGTTGTTGCATTCTCGTTCCAGTCAATACCGACATGTGCGATCCCTTTGCTTAATTATATTCATCACTGTAACTAGTACTCCATCCGTCAATTTATAAGTTGTGCTTACCTTTTCCATCAACTTCGTGCAACGCGCGGGCATCTTGCTAGAAACACTAGAATATGTCTATATAATCCGTATGTGATAGTCCATTTGGAATCTCAAAAAATACAAATATTTAGGTACGGAGGGAGTAATATATTAGGAGTATATCAAAACAATAGTGATTTCTTTCAAGTTTGTGAACAAATACTACTATTCTACTACTTTGGATCCGTCGCAACGCACGGGCACATTGCTGGTAAAAGGAAAAGGCCTGCCACGTTCGCGTCGCACCCCCACACACCCGGGAATCGGGAGTACAACACGGCCCATCCAGCACGACACATAGCTTAGGGAAGGCGTGTTGCCTAGCATTTTCACTTTCATGTGGGACCGCTATTGAGCAAACCGACACCCCGCCCGCCGCCGGGTTGGAAAACAGAAATGAGGGGAAGATCTAGTTGTAGCATGGAAGCCAAGAAATTTGGTGTCATACGGGGCTCGTTGATAGAGTAGGAGCATTCCGTACTAGTACTACTCCTACTAGTACCAAGTTTGTACTCCTAATACTATATTACTAGTACTGCCACTATACAACTAGTAGGTACGTGCACGGCACAACATCGTAGGAACAAAAAACGGGAAGATCTTGTTTTGGGTGATTTATCTTTTTTTCAATCAACGTAGTATGAATAATATGATGTGGGGGGCACCCATGAAGCTTATGTGGCTTGGTTGCATGGCTACGGACGGTTAGAGAAAGATAAATAGATAATGTGTTTAGAGTGCACTCCACTAAATATATATACTATGGATCCATTGCAACGGACCGGCACATCTATATCTATACCCCCTATATAGTGTGTGAAAAACTTTCAAAGTTGGTCGTTGGATGAAGCCAATCCGACGGTATGAAGATGGCAAATCCGAGCACTACTGGCCGTTGGATATCATCCACCAGATTCTGCCACATGTATAATCTAGAAGACTCCATGGTTGAACTTAATTCATGACTAACTTTGCCACAACTAAGCTTAGGCAAAGTTATTAGTTCTTCAAAATGAGAGCCACAAGTTGGCAAGCCTAAGGGAATCTTGCCACATTTTTTGTGTGTATGTCATGTGGGGCCTTAGTGTGGCTTGCCTAAGGTGTGGCTTGAACCAAACACTCACCTAAGTTAATCGAACTTGCCTAACCTTACATTCCACCAGATTTTGCCACATGTTAAAATCCAGAAAGCTCCACATGTAGAAGCATAATGCACAAACCACCAGAATTTCATGCGTGCAATGCACGTGTACCTTACTAGTACTAGTTGGTAGTAGTAAGAAACAAATTCCAGTTTTGGCACGAGCTCGTACTACCGGAGAACCACAAGGCCTGCCGCAGGAGTTACATTTCCCTCTCGGGGCCCACGGGACCGAACTTCGGTGGCTTAGTGCCCAGCCTATGAGTCAATGACATGCGGACCTTAAATGTGGCTGGCCCACATGTCATTCTCATGGTGGTGGCATGGTTCGCGACTCACTCGTTTGAGATGAACCGGCCGATGGTGGCGTGGCCGTGGCGAGGGTGCCACAGCTGGGCGTCGGGGCGTTACGACGTGTAGATGGCCACATCGGCGGGTACTACCTGTAGTACATAAGTACTCCATCTGAGGATTAATGCCCGGGATGAAATGTGTCACAGCTGCTGGATGAAAAATCGATGGTGCGGGAGTATGGATCGGAGCACAACAGCGGAGCAGGCAAACCGCGTCCAATCGGGTGTGTCTGTGGTAGAAAGTTGATGGTCACCACAGTTCAGCTGGCCCGCATGTCATGCACACAAAGGCAGAGGAGCGGTGGGGCCGAGAGGGATGAGGGGCACGTCGGGGGGATGAGGATCCCCTGGCGCGAACAATCCTACCATTATGTCACTGACATGTGGGACCCATAAGCATGGGTCCCACCTGTCAGCGAAGGAAAGGCAGGGCAAGGCAGTGATAGCCACGTCAGAGGATCCATGTCCACGTCGGGGGACGTCGTGCCGTGGGTTGGAGCGGCGTCGTGGGAATCGCGTGTGGGTGTGGCAGTGGTAGAAACAAGAAACATGACGGTCGCCGTGGTTCAACTTCCATGGACAAACTGTCATGTCTGCTGACACATGTATATCAAAACTAGAGTGTTTATATTTCAAGCACGTGAACAAGTATTATTCTACTACTTTGGATCCATTGCAACGCACGGGCCAGCACATTGGTAGTAGTAGTGTCCATCTCTATCTCTAGAGGCCTTCCCTCGTTCATCCTTTTCTCTCACAAGATAAACTACTCATACAAATGCATCTTGATGTTCCGTGGAACGCACGAGGATGTTTCCTTGGGGGTCTCTCCAGCACGGCGTGGCCGTAGTTGCAAGTTGACGCCCCTTGAGATGCTGACATTGAGGGGCACTCGGATTTCCTCCAATGAGCAGGTAAGATGAGTTTGATCATGTAGTAAATGCATTCTAAAGACTACTTCCGTGTCCATTTCCTAATTCTCCCCCTGCCCACTGTTTCACAAGTTAGGCTTGGTGCGAGTGGAGATTGGCTTGCATATGTACGGGAGGGTACCAACATCAATTTGCACAACATTTACAACAGTGACACCGTTCCCGTAGAACCTTTGTCCAACATTGGGATCAGCCATGCAACGGGCCACCGCATGAATTGGTACGATGGAACCACGGTGAGATTGAATAAGATAGCATGAACCTTGCACATGGCGGTCAAAGGCGGACGATGCTGTCTGTGGCCGATTTGTTGCCATATGAGTAGGAAGACGTTGTGCTCCTTTCTAACCGCATCTTCGCGGTGACAAACTAGGGGACTTATTTTGTATGGGACACATCCTATGATATACTCCCTCTCTCCCGGTTTATTTGTTTTGAATCTTTTCGTTTTATAAGTTTCAAATTCAAATTTAGAGTTCCCCATCACATGTTGAGATTACAATGTCCATTAAATCGTTGCGTGCATGTATAGTAAAGAAACAAATCTCGAGTTTGGCATGAGTTCGTGCTGCGGGAGAACCACAAGCCATGGCGCAGGAGTTACATTTCCCTCTCAGGGCCGTCAGGACTAAGCTTCAGCACCTTACTACACCTACCTTTGAGTCAATAACATGTGGACCCGATAGGTGACTGGTCCACATGTAATGCTCCCGTAGGCAGAGGGGCAGTGGGGCCAAGAGGGGTGAGCCGCAGGTCGGGGGACGTGTGGTTTCATGGGTTCGAGCGGCGTCGTGGGAATCACGGGTGGCTGTGGTAGAAACTTGATGCTCGCCGCATTTTAGGTGGCCCACATGTCATGCACACAAATGCAGAGGGGCGGTGCGACCGAGAGGGGTGAGGCGCACGTCGGGGGGCGTGGTGCCATGGGTTGGAGAGGCATCGTGGGAATCGCGAGATGAAACGTGATGGTAGTCGTAGTTGAACATCCATGGACAAGTTGTCATGTCTACGGACACATGCATTGCATACCGATCACTGGAAGGAGTAGCAAAGAAAGCTATATATGCGGATAAATAGTTCCTTATAGTCAAGCGGACCCATGCTACTACTCTGTTCCAAAGACATGCAACACCATCAAAATAGTCCATCTATATCAATATACACCGAGAGGGAATATTTTTTTTTACAAGAGAGGAAATAGTTCATCCATCCATAATGCCCTCCTGCTGGTGCAGCCTTTTCTTCTTCTTCTTCTTCTTCTTCTTCTTCTTCTTCTTCTTCTTCTTCTTCTTTTTATTCTCATTCTCTGTGGGAGACGGCTTCCCAACAAGCTCTTTGGACCATGTAGCTATCTCAAAATTCACACGGGCATCGAGGGCAGCATATTTTATCCGCTCATACGTCAAGGGATAATTCTCCCATCCAGACGACCTTAATGCCGCCAACTCGTCACCCTTCTGAAGATTTGTACCGAGCACAAAATTTGCTACATCGAATAGGGATGGTGTCTGTTTATCACAATCTTCTACAAGAATTTTGATTCTGGTTTGTAGGTCAGCGATGCTTTTCAAATCAAGGTTGTACGGCTACAGCTTCTGTTTGTCCCCTTCGATGGCTTCCCCACAGAAGTATACGTCCTCCCGAGATAAGAAATCGTGAAGCTCACCTGGTATGGAGGGCGAGTGTATGATGTGGTACACCAAAACATCATCTTCGAGGCACAGCTGAAGGACGGCGGCGCGCTGGATCTTCCCTGGGGCACGCTCCATGTACTCTGCGTCGAGACCGATGACCCTCGTCTCTACCTTTTCGAGGGAGTTGGATACAGTGTTGATCCACTGCCGAACAACCCTTGGGTGGACGGTGACGGTGGCAACTATGCGCATCGAGCCTTCGACGAGGACATGTTGGACGCTAAAAACCTGCATCTCGATCTCTTTTGCCATTTGGAACTGCTGGAACGGAGGGCTATGGTTTGGAGAATTAGGATTAGATGGCTAGTCCAACTGAACTAGTAGATGATTATTTAAAGAGGTTAAAACAATGTGAACGCGGTGGGGTTTGGATGCAAATGAAGACGAAGGGGTGGTCAAGAAGCTGAGGAGAATTGGTTCCCGATGGAGAAGTAAATGGGAGAAGTGGCGTGCACGCAGTTGATTAGACGGCTATGTAGACTAAACAAAAAGGCTATGCAGGTAGACTGATGAGTCGTACTTCTCCGTGTACGTGCCCATCCTTCCTGATAGGTGGGACCTATGCAAACAGATTAAAAATGTGGCGTAGTGAAGTGACAACACCCTGTGCCTGACACTAGTCCAGGCGGCGTGTTCGGGTTACCAAAGTCAGCCTCACACGTGCAGTCTTTCACCGCCGTTGTACAGCACATTGGCGCCTCGCCTCGTCTCCCTCTCCGCTCCCATAGCACCACTCTATCTCCATCTCCTTCTCCATCTCCTTCTCCGTCTCGTCTCACTATGCGCCCATGTACCGTCACCTCACTCGCCTCCCCTAGTACCACTATTCCCTCGCTAGCCGCTCCAGCACCGACATCCTTCTCCCTCGTAAATCAAGCCCCCTTCCAAACTCCACCATGGTCGAACGCGAACCGCGCAGCATCCATATGAGCCGCGATTGGAGCAATCTCCCAAGTGACATCCTCGACCTCTGTTGTTCGTGTATGGATATGTTGAGCGCCCTGCGGCTGGCTGCATGCTCGAGGGACATGCACACGGCCATCGTCAAAGCGAGGCCTAAGATTTTCAAGACACCCTGCTTGTTGTTATCTAGTCTTGCGAGATTGGCTCACCATGATACGGAGGCGTGCATGATGCCCCTCGACTTCAATCCGATCTCCATTAGCCGAAACTTCTTTGCAGGTATGTAGTGGGTCGCCGTACATCATTTCCCTCGACATCGATCCGATCACCATCACCCAAAACTTCTTGGCAGGTATGTACTGGGTCGGCATGAACTCCCACTAGATGGCTGCCTTCAGAGAAGACGGTAAAAAGTTGGTGCTCGTGAACTTCCAGACCTCCCATGAGATTATCCTTCCTCCGTTGGATTATATAGAATATTACCATCGCGGTCCAAGTCATCTAGATTACTATGTCGGTTGGACGGACCTTGTTTTGCAGAAGATTGTAATCTGCCAAGTGCCCACACGACATGCGAATTACGCACACTTCAAGCTAATTGCCTTGTTCGACCACGGACTCGCCTATCTTTACACCGGTGCCTTCTTTAGCTGGAGACAACTCGGCTCGCAGTGGATCATCGTCAAAGCTGATACACACTTCTGTGATGCTATTGAACACAATGGCATCATCTACGCGATCGACAAAGCAGATGGCACCACGTATTGCTGGGACGGCGCGTGTAAGTTGTTTCCGTCTCATGTTAATGATGACGCCATGACACTGTTTGAACTTTTTGTGATGATTGGCATATCCCTGTTTGAGCAGAATTTGAGTAGAACTATGGCAATGTATTAGAGACGCCGTAAATCAGCTATATTTGGAATGAGTTAATTCATGTGATTGTGACCATGTCATTACAGCCAATTTGTACCCTAAATAATCAACCGGTTAGGAATATATGGATATTATCCTTATTTTACAGTAATCTATATACTACTACAAAATATGAGTGTGTATCAATGGCCATGTTAGTTTCCTCATTTTCATGATGTAGAAACATACACCACACTGTTGGTTTCATCTAACCATACATTAGGGAAGTAAATGTGCATATGGAGAACTCTATATTTGGAAGTAGTGAAATCCTGCAATGCTTACCATGTGTACATACCTATATTCGCCCTTCAGCAATCAATGGCTAGAATAATATCCTCACAAAAATTTTGCCCACAGAACACGAGTATATAACAATGCATGGTCTGTTAGTTACCTTGAAGAATTTGTTTGTGAGGACAGAAGATGATTACATAACATGCATGACATGGTAGTTTCCTGTGAAGAAACGATTGCGAGATAACATGAGTATAACCATGCATGGCACTTCTATATTTTCGAACCCAGTATACATTTCCCTGTATTTTCCTCCTAGTTCCAACAGGGACATATCAATGTTGTTTCTTGCATTATCCTACTCATACTCTGAACAATGTTGATCTTACATTAACAATGCCTGTCCTTTTTGATATGATGCAGTGTCCCTACAGTTACTGCCCTTTGTAATCAGACCACCTTTGCCAAAACAGGGAAGCACAACTGGTTCCTTGATCGATCAGACGACGGCAAAAGACTGATGATCATTTGGACACATGAGCCAGAAAAGTTATATTGCAAAAACCCCACTGTATACAAGCACCGTGTAATACGTGAGTATCTGAACAGTGGCTGTTACATCTATGAGCAGGATACCAGCTTGTTGGGGCCTTTAGGATTTTTTAGTTGGAGGCGGGTAAACAACCTTGGTTCACACTCTCTGTTTCTCGGACTCAATTATCCGATTAACCAGGAGATCACCGTTGGCAAGGACCTTGATGGCAGAGAGGCTCTGTTTGATATGGAAAACAGTGTCTAGACGGCGAGCCCTAGGAGTTCGGGAGCAAACTCCCCTGATTGTCAACGATACAGCCTGCAGCCAAAAGAAGGTGAGAATGACAAAGGCATCTGGATTAACTTTGATCCTTGGATGTCTCAATTACGACAGGCAGTGATGTGGTTCAAGCCTTCAGGTTGATAGGTAATTGGGCTGTTGCATCAAAAGGGTGGAGTACTGGTGTCTCTGGATCACTGGTCGTTGAAGCGGGGCTGCAAATTATGATGGTGTTGGATCATCTCTTCGAATGACTTTGTTGTCTCTGCTGGTTCTGGATGGGTAGTTCTTTCTTTTGCTATGCATATTCCTTGTCATTTGGTCATCCTCGTCTATGTCACTCTTACTATGTAATAGTTGCTTATGTTTAGAATGTCATTCTCGTCTGGATCAGAGGGTCTGAGCGCTCCAGATGGGTGCGTTTTAGTGGTGTAGCAAGACTTCTTATGAACTATCATGTCTTGTTGTTTATGTCAGTAGTAGTCACTAGTCAGTGTTTGAATGTTGTATATATCGTTGTTTCGAACTGTTTATTGTCTCGAACTACTAGTGGGCTAAATGAGGGCATCACCATTCTCCAGTGTTCAGAGTATATCACCTTTTTTCAAGTTATATAATTTGAGCTTAGTGTCTTTTCGATGATGTACACTTGTTTGGGCCAATGAGGTGTCGCTGAATATGGGCCGAGTAGTAACGCAATGCCAAACAAGTCAATTATGACTCTCAGGCCGGGCTCTCCAAAAAAAAAAGAATAAGGACTCTTAGGCCGACATGTGGGCACCACCGGTGTTTTCTTGCGCTTGCGCGCCGAGAGCATATTGGCGCGTGCTCGAAATTCATGCTACATTTTCATCCCCAGTCTCCCGCCCCTCCCCCACCTCTGGAATCTCGATTCCTACTCCAGTTCCCCCAAATCCCCCTCCTGTACTCCATGTACTCAAGCGCACTATCATGTCGCCGGTCAACGCGGATCTCCAAGCCGGAGATCCTGAGGTCCGTCCTGCCTTCGGTCGCTGCGTGCTGTCCCTCAACAGTGGCATGGAGGCGCTTGACGACCAGTTTGCCGGCAAAGTGCTGATGGTAACCACCAATGGCGACCGGCCTCCCGTCTCGCCGGACGACCTTGTCAAAGCTCTTGGCATTGCGCACGGCATCCAAATAAGTGACTTGCTCGTCGAAGTCTATCTGCCACCGGCTGATTTCTTCGTCAGGTTCCGGGCAACTTTCGACTGCAGTCATGTGTTCGAATCTTCTTGGTGTTTGTTTTGTGATGGCGCACTGGTCAGCTTTGATCGGTGGCACCCAGGATGGGGCTCGGTGCCCTCTACGCTTGAGTTTTTAACAAAGCTTACCTTCCACAGCATGCCTCGACGTGCTTGGAACAGCGAGTCCATGAACGAGCTTATCAACGACCTTGGAGGTGAGCTCGTAAGTATGTTTGTTCCTCCAGATAGCTGGGCTCTGACGGTTATGGCATGGATGAAGAAACCGTCCACCATACCGAAGGTGATTGGTGTTGAGATACCAGTGGAGGAACCGGGGTTGTACTATTCGTTGCCACCAAGGCCGCCGCAGACCACATTAGGGATGTACCTGTATCAAGTGTTCGTGCATGTCGAAGAAGTGGTCAATCCATCAATCGAAGTCCTGCCGCCGCCGCTGGTGCTAGGGTCCGTCGACGACGTCCATTACAGGAGTCAACATCAGACTTTCCCCGTGTTCCTCGGAACGATGGATGGCACAGGGCCTACTCCATCGCGCGGCGGAGGCCACTGCTTCTTTGGGAGAAGAGGCAGGGCTGGCTGCCTGGATGTGCTCTAATTTGAGGTAACAACTGAATCTTGTCAGATACTAGTTAAAATCCGAGCTATGGGTGTGAAGCACTGATATGCCAGTACATTTGATTGTGACCTGCTCTAATTTCGTACCTGTACTTTTTTAGAAAGGGTTGTACGTCAACTTCATGTGCTAGCAGAACTTATTGTGTTGTCTGTCTGTTTTCTTTGCACAACATTCAAGATATTTCCCCGTCATTGATAAAGATGATTAACCGTTATGTACGACTTCGTTGGTTTCAACATAGCCCTTCCCGTAGTGATCCACTGCTTCCATCCTGATTGTGCCGCCTGCGTGAAAATTTTGTATGCAAGTTCAGTGTGCTATGATGTACTATATGATTGTGTCAACTATATAAGTTTTTACTGAGCATCAGCAATGAATATGGCTGAAAGATGTATTTACGAGCATCGACCGATGGGTCTCTCTCTATCTCTCTCTATCTCTATCTCTCTCTCATACACACACACGCGCGCGCACACGCACAAGTGGGACCCGTTGAATTATTTATTTTCTCATGACAGCTTTTAATTAGGTTCCACTGTAATCTAACTTTTTTCTTAAGTTATTAATTGAGCTCAGTGACTTCAAAAAGTTGTACAGAAGCCTTGTTTGTGCCTTTCCGGCGTCACTGAATGTGGGATGAGTAACCATGTTAGGTTGTACTGTACTACACAGGCCATTTTTTTCAACATCAGCAATGCAACTGGGCCGACAGTTGTACATAATATCCGCGTCAACTTGTTATTCTCCGCCCCGCTGGGCTACAAACTTTCCTAGAAGGTATGCATTAGGCTTAACAAGAAAATGGACTTTAAGAAATAATAAATGGGATGTAATTATAATAACTGGACAGTTACTATGCACCAAACACGTAATTAGTTTGAAAAATATATTATTTTTGGAATTTGAAAATTTTAATTTCATTACTTGTTGCGCGCACAATATTTCGTTGCATTTTAACGTAATACAACTTTATTTTGAAATTATATTTAACCTGACTAGAAATTTCGGATAAAAATATTTCGGATCCCATCAAAATGTGGGAATTTTTTTAGTTCTGTTTTGAGCGGTTGTTTGAAATTATCAATCGTTGTCCTAGCTAGAAGTTGGGCTGTACTTTTAACAAACTGTAAATGGGCTGTAGTAAATTCCATTAGAATTAAAAAGTGGGATGTACATTCTTACAAATCGCAAATGGGCTATATGTTCTCTGCCAAATACGAGCTATGGGCCTACAAAGTTGACCCGTACCAAGGGCTTTGTCAACTTAGTCAATATAAACTTGCCTCAAAAAAAACTTAGTCAATATAAACGATTCTAGCTGCAGTGGTCGTACGATGTCCATCCAACGGCCGTAGTGCTTCTTCAACCTCTGGTCTTCTTGCTCCAGCCGCCCAAAGCAGCGCCGGTCAGGTCGCGTGCTCCTGCCTCCTGTGGCCGGCTGTGATGCCGCGGAGGCCTCACCGCCCCATACTATTCCCACCGTTGGCCAGGCCATCCCTCTACTCACCCACACCCCCCGTTATTCTGCGGCGATGGCAGCCTCACACCGCAGCCGAACTAGTGAACCCTCGTACTCCTCTCTGTGCGGGCTTCCACTGCTGCGTCTTCCCCGGCTCCGCGTCGTCCCCTTCCTAGGCCTCGCCATCGTCCAGAGCACCGCCCTGGTGCTCTCGGCGCGGCGTGCTTAACGTGGTCAACGACCGACTTCCATCGAAAGAGTACTGTACGTGGAGAGGCTGACAGCTAGGTCCAGGCGGCCGCAAGGAAGTGCCTCCTTATTACGCGCAAAATAATTATTCGTCCACCTGACAGCAGGGACCCACCGGACGGGCCACCTTATTTCGCGAAAAAATGTTTCCCCCTGACTGTTGGGACCCACTGGATGGGCCAGCGTATTTCGCAAAAAAAACGTTCCCCCCGCTGTCAGCTCGGACCCACCGGAAGTGCCTCCTTATTACACACAAAAAAAATGAATACTCCCCCTGCTAGCTGGGACCCACCATGGTGGGAGGCTGACTTGTGGGCCTACTAAGTTGACTGGGACGGGGGCCTTTGTCAACTTTAGTCAATATGAACGATTCTAGCTCTAGTGACCGTACGATGTCCATCCAACGGCCGTAGTGCTTCTTCAACCTCTGGTCTTCTTGCTCCAGCCGCGCAAAGCAGCGCCGATCATGCCGCATGCTCCTGCCTCCCGTGGCCGGCTGTGCTGCCGCGGAGGCCTCACCGCCCCCTACTATTCTCACCGCTGGCCAGGACCTGCGGCGACGGCAGCCTCACACCACAGCCAAACCAGTGAACCAGCGTACTCCTCTCCGTGCGGGCTTCCACTGCCACGTCTTCCCTGGCTCCCCGTCGTTCCCTTCCTAGGCCTCGCCAACGTCCACCGCCCTGGTGCTCTCGGCGCGGCGTGGTCAACGTGGTCAAGGAACGACTTCCATCGGACGTGGATTGTATGTGGAGAGGCTGACAGCTGGGTCCACGGCCGCAGCAAGGAAGTGCCTCCTTATTACACAGAAAATAATGATTCCTCCACCTGACAGCTGGGACCCACTAGACGGGCCACTGTATTTCACAAAAAAATGTTTCCCCCTGACTGCTGGGACCCACCAGCTACATCTTCGCACGCAAGGAAGTGCGTCTGGGCAAAAAAAAACTATTCGCCCCCTGACTGCTGGGACCCACCAGCTACATCTTCGCAGGCAAGGAAGTACCTGACAACCGGGAACCACCTGGTCGAAGCGTATGTAGCGTTGTCATTCTAGTCGCGAACGTGTACCTACATATATACTGGTGGATGTAGAGGCGCACACGTGTCATAGTAGAGGCGCGTATGTGTCGTAGTAGAGGCACGCACGTAGCATGTACACGTACGTACAGCGGCCAGGGTGCAAGAAAGAAAATACGGCCACGTATGTGTACATACGGGCGGGGTCTCGAACGCATACTCACGCATACGTACGGCCAGGGCTCGTGTACATGGCTGGGTCGGAACGGAGAAACAACGTCGTCGTCGTGTTCATGGGGAGGCAACGGAATGCGTCGTGTTCATGGGGAGGCAACGGAATGCGTCGTGTTCATCAGGAGGCAACGGAACGCGTGGGAGCCAACCGGCTGGGTCGGAACAGAATGCGTGGTCGTGTTCATCGGGAGGGCTTGGATGGAACAGGCAATGGAAACGAGGCCTGGCGTACCGCACAACGGAGGAAATGGACCTCCTACGTTCGGAACGGGGTCCTGTTGATCGGGAGGGGTCTAGTGTTGGGGAACGTAGCATAAATTCAAAATTTTCCTACGTGTCACCAAGATCTATCTATGGAGGGACTAGCAACGAGGGGAAGGAGAGGATCTACATACCCTTGTAGATCGCGCGCGGAAGCGTTCAAGAGAACGGGTTGATGGAGTCGTACTCGTCGTGATTCAAATCACCGATG